>NC_044305.1:67468986-67621160 GCF_007474595.2 Lynx canadensis
TTTTTTGCTGTTTTAATTTTCTATTGATGTATAATAAATTACCACAAATTAAGCACCCTAAAAACAACACATAGTTGTTATTATAAGTTTCTATGGGTCAGGAGTTTGGGCATGGGTTAACCGGTAGAGGGTGGGCAAGGTTGGGGAGAGGATCTAATGGCCTAATCTCTCTGGTTATAGATTTTCTACGAATAGAGCTGGTTTTAGCCCCACTTTCCCCCCCAACCCCCTGCCACAGCCACCCCTCAGCTTCTGCAATAAGTTACATTTTCAAGTCCTGAGACTCTGTGGATCTACAAGTGGAATTAGCTTAATGCTTATCGGCATTCCTTCCCGCTGGGCTTTTGGGTCACACTGCTTACATCAGCTACTGCTCTTCCGTCTGCTTGTTATCTTCCAAATATTTGTTGAAATCTTTCACCTGCAGTTATGAATTAGTATGGGTCTTCCAAGAGGCAGATTCCAAGATGATCCCTGACGATCAGGGATTTTGTTAGGAAATCATCTGAGTGAGAGAAAGTGAGGAGGGAGCCAGAAAAGGCTGAGAGAGCATCGCAGAGAGATGGCAATGAGGGAGAGAAGGAAAGGAGGCTGGGTGGAAGCACCCTAGACCATAGTGTAGTGTAAGGCTGGTCAGCTAGACTGGCAGAAACACGTGAGCCAAAGGTGACTGTTGTAGAGGTCCTATGTCTCCTGGGAATGCCATGCTCATTCGTAAGTTGACAGCCGCCTTGGGGAAGCACGACCTGGGCAACTCAGCTGTGGAGGTGGGTTTCAAAACCCAGCAGGGGGCCCTTGGTCAATTCCACTCCTATAGATGGAGGCCTGAGCTGTCTCATGGCTACCAGAAACTATTTCCTCTCTCATTGCCTTTATCCTTTGGATGGTTCCTTTTTTTGGAGGAAGGTGGAGAGAGTGTATTTAAAAAAAGACCTTGCTACATTGTAGTGGCTTCTAGGAAAGGAAAGGAAATAGATGGGTGCAGTTCTGTGTTCATTTTTTTTCAATCATTTAAAATAACTCTCTTCAAAATCTACATAATGTATTTATACTTTCAAAGAAAGTTTAAAGAAGAAGGAAAAGGTGATCTGAAGGGCCATATGCAGAAAGCTGGAGAGGATAGAGACTGAAAAGGCTGTGGGACTTGCTAACTAGAAAGTCATTGGTGAACTTATTGCTGGTTCCACAGTTTTGGGGGTGACAGCATGGAAGAGACTATGAGATTGGGTGTGCACAGACAAGTTGGTCAAGAAGTTAGGTGGCAAAAGGAAGAAGAGGAAGAGAGCATTACTTTAGGAATGAGCTGGGTAAAGGGAAGGGAGATCCTAACAGGTTCCTTAGTAGACATAAAAAGGAGCCAGAGTGGAGGGAGAGATAGAGGATGCAAATAAGAAAGGACATCATGAACATGGTCTAAGTGGAGGCAGGGGAGGGGATGGGGACCAAGAATGCACATAGAGGGCTAGTTCCAATAGCAAGAGCAGTGCCTCCCCCTCAGAGACTTGAGCAAAGGAAGGAGGGAGGGGTGGACATAAAGAAATGGTTAAGGGATATATCAGTTAGGATTGCTTTTACTTGCAACTAAAAACTTCATTACTGTGGCTTCAAGAAGTAGGGATTTAGGTGGTAGGCAGCCCAGAGCCAGTATGACAGCAATAAGATGCTGCCAAAGACTCAAGGTTTTTCCATCTTTCTGTGCCATCTTGCTCCATGAATGAATGAATGGTCAAAGTATTGGGAGATAGCGATAATATTCTCATTAGGACTTTTCTTTCTTTTATGGAAAACAACGTGAATGACCAAACCATGGCACTTTGTTTAAATGATCTGGTGTATTAACAAACTGAATACCACATGGCTTTTAAAATACGTAAATGAGGTAGGGAGAAAAAAAAAAAAAAAAAAAAAATCTAGATTCTGTAATGTTAACTAAAATAAAATCTTTTTTTTTGTTGTTTGTCTTTTTTTTGTTTTTCACCCTCATGTTGAGGGCTGACTTTCTTTCTTTTTTTTTTTTTAATTTTTTTTTTTCAACGTTTATTTATTTTTTGGGGGACAGAGAGAGACAGAGCATGAACGGGGTAGGGGCAGAGAGAGAGGGAGACACAGAATCGGAAACAGGCTCCAGGCTCCGAGCCATCAGCCCAGAGCCCGACGCGGGGCTCGAACTCACGGACCGCGAGATCGTGACCTGGCTGAAGTCGGACGCTTAACCGACTGCGCCACCCAGGCGCCCCTAGGGCTGACTTTCAATAGATCACAGTGAGGGAATGGCTTTGCTATGTACGAACCCCTGTAAAATCTTAAAATAATATGGGTGCATTGACTGCAATTGCAAAAAATTATATCTGTACAGTTTTAAAGGAAGGAGAGACCATTGTATCTTGACATTCATTTAGGTTTTATGGTGAAAAGGGCTGGGATTTTTCTTTTTTGATGATTCTGCTTATATTTCACCATAAAGTTGTTACTATGTAATTAAAATATTGAAAAGCCCACATGGAATATTCCTTGAACTATTTGAGAAGAAAGGCACTCCAAAAATGAAAGCATGGTCATCAACATATTCGCCCATCATAAACATACCCAAGGAGCATCATTAAATTCTGATAACTAGGTTCCAGCCAGAATGTTGGTGTGGTGAAGTGAATCCTCTTGCTGTGATCAGCACTGTACTGCTTGCAATGGTCAGCCTGCGATGAGGATGAACAGGGTTTTTGGAGCTGTGGGAGGCGTGGAATATGTGGTATCACCTGGGTGGTTCATGAAGGCCTCTTCCCCAAATCTCTCTACCTCCTGCACAGGTCTGCAGTTCTTCTGGGGAGCAATACTTTCTTCTGTTCAAGGGGGGGCACTGTGACCTTCCACTACATATAAATGATTATGTTTTTCCAAAGGAAAGGTTTCAATATCTGTGAAGAAAGAGTGCAGAAAACAGGGGTGGTTCTGGATGCACTGAAATCTAATGTCTTCCTAAACATGCTAAGGATGAATCTAGCATCTCAATTCAAACGACCTCCAGTCCCTCACTCCTGAATTCTCTCCCCTCCTCTTACATTGTACGAAGATGCACAGAGCTGGAAGGGCTGGGCAGGGCCCTCTGATTTATCGTTCTGCCTCTGTCAGTAACTTTAAGTCATCCCAGTGAAGTAAGTTCCTCCTATTTTTAAGAACCAGAAGAGGATGTTCTTCAACATCTCTCAATCATACATTCCTTGTCTGGTAAGACTCACCCCAGAAATGCTTCCTTAAGCTAAACTTTCTAAACTAAATTCCTCACCTGCAATTTCACAGCCTTTTACTTGTTGGATTGCCATCAGAGATTAAGAATCCTTAATCATAGCCCTTCAGAATTTTTATCTGGCAACTGTAACTAGGTGAGGGGTCATCTAATCCTCCTTTGCTAACACTGTGCTCAGCGATCTAGGAGCTCAGAGACTGATGGACACTCTTTCTAGTTCTGGAAAATGAGGAGAGTAATATTCACCTCTCTTCTCCTTGCATGCACCTTGTAAAGACCCATAAGATAATATGAATAAAATAACTCAGGGAAATATGAACAAGCTCAAGTTAATATTAACATCCTTCTCACTTTTCCATTGAGTCTTTGCTATCATCCAAGGCTTCTCTGCTCCTCTAGCACTGGCTTTGGCATCTCATAGCATTGCCAGTAGGAGCCTCACGGTCTTCCAGCCACCCCTGCTCTGCCCTCTGACTTGCAGCTCTGTGCAACCCACAGCACCGATGGCTCGGTCTGAATGGATTTCCTGGGGTTGGTCTCTTCCTTTACCTTCTTTGTAAACTGCTGAATCCTTACAGACATGTGGTTCTCAACCGGGGGTGTTTCTCCCCCTTCCTCCCTTCCCAGCAGAGGACACTGGGCAATTTCTGGAGTAATTTTTGGTTATCATAGTAGTGGGTAGAGGCAAAGGATGCTGCCAAATACCCAATGATATAAGACAGCCCCCCACCCCCAAGAATTGTCTGGCCCCAAATAGTTGAGGCTGAGAAATTCTGTTATATATTAAAGCTCACATATTTTTTTTTTTTAAAAAGAGCCTTATCAAGGTCTAATTGATATACAGGAACATAGATATATTTAAAGTGTACAGTTTGATGTGTTTGACATCACTACATGTGAAACCATCGCCACAATGAAGAAAACAAACATATCCATCACCACCAAAAGTTTTCCCTGTAGTTTTGTAAGTTAGCCCTCTGCTTTCCACCCACCCCACCCTCTTCTACCCAGTGAACCACTGGCTTGCCTTCTGTCACTCTTAATTAGTTTGCATATTCTAGAATTTTATTTAAATGGAATCATATACTTGTTTTTGTCTGGCTTCTTTCACTCAGCGTAATTATTCTGAGATTTATCCGTATCATTGCTGAATGAGTTACTCTTGAAAAGGAAAGATAAGCTTATGGTTGAACAAAGGGATATGACCTGTAGGCCCTAGGTCACTACTACCCACTCCTTTGATGATTTGCTTCCTATATGGGATACCTCACTCAGCTGTTGTATAGCTTTTTGTTTCTGTTTTGTTTTCAGTCACTTTTCTTATCATGGTCCTCAAGACCTGGCCAGTGAGCTATCTCAGTGGTCTTCTAATGGGAGACTTCTGATTTCTAGGCTCTGTTTCCTTTAATTCATAAAACCCCATTCTTTCCCCTTCCCTCAAGAAAATCCCAGAGAGCTAATATGTAAGATACTAGTTTGAGAAATACTGCCCTGACATAGCTTTTTTTTGTTTTTAAATTTCTACATTTCAGTTTTTATGCACATGCAGTGCACATACAGAGAAATAAGTCTTGACACACCATCTCTAAGTGTCCATGCTTAGCTGGTTTCCCCATGTTGGTGCTCGGAATCTTCCCTGGAATGATACCCAGTCAAGGTATCAATATTTAGTAATAGCAGGATGGATTCTTTAACTGGGGACATTGTGAAGACCATAAAGAAATTAGTTGACAATAGATGAACTCACATATAATTGAGAATTATGTGTATTTTTCTACATGGGTAGCCTAGACATACTTTTATATAGCAATGACATATGTTTTTGGAGTGATATTCTTGAATAAATTTCAAGTTGCTTCTTTCAAGATAAATGATAAAATATTTATTCTTAAGAAAATAGTACTCTTTTTGGTCTGTTCTGTAAATTTCTTTTCCAACTGTTTCCAAATAGCCTGATCCTACAGGATGTGGCTTATTCTTATCTCTTCCTACACAGTATGGTGTGGGGTGATTATTTCCTCATATTAATATTTGTACTATTTTTCTTCATCCAGCTCTTGGTTTTTGCATCTGCAATGGTTCTCCAGGTTCATTTTAAGTATCAGATGTCATTATTATGGCGAGGATGTTTTGCTCTCCTCCACACACGATGCCCTGCCCCTGGCAGCTTGTTACTTGGAAAGGCTTTCTTCTGTCTATGGTGGTCACTGGTCATCTTGCAAACTTAGTGTTCATTCCATTTGGTAGCAGCAATCTGCTTTCTTTTAGGGGAACCCTCTGTCCCCTCTTTAATGTGTTTGGTTAACCTATTGGTCTAAGTACTCTTTGGCCTTCAACTCTCTTATCCAAGAGGTGGCAAGCACATGACCTGGGTTAGCTCCATCAGACTCTTCCCTGGGAGTTTAGTCTTCAGTGGCGAGTGGTGGCTGGAGCTGAGTCATTCTTCTTTCATCTGTGAGATACTGACTGAAATTCTTGGAACTGTTCCTTTCCTGTCCTTCTTGAGGACTGCTCGTTCAGATCTTTCTTCAGTTCTAGGACATTACCCAATGTCTGTTGTCCCAACAAATTATTATTATTATTCTGTCTGTATTTTTTTAGAGTCAGTTTCAATTGCTTACAATTAAAGAACCCAATCATATGCAAAGTATCTCTATTTTTCTTTCCATACATGGTCTTTTCTGTCCTTTGTTCCATTGCCCCAAAGTGGAAAGGTCTGCTTCCTCCTTTTAGTAAGCAGATTGACTTCCTAATTGTGGACTGAATAAGAGACTGCCCTGACTGACCTTGGTGACCCCACTGAAGAGACTGAGGAATGCCCTCAAGAGCAAGAGGAATGGAAAGGTGATTTCTCTGGAACTCCAACAAGACACCAGGACTGGGGGAAGGCAGTGAGAAAGCCCTGTGAGTACTCGGGCTCAGCAGCATGAGAGCACCTTGCCCAAAGCAGTGGCAAGATTTCAAGGGAGGGTGAATGATCAACCTTCAGAGCCTAGCTTTAGACCCCTTATCTCTCAAAGGCAAAAATTCCTTTACTTTTGGCTGGTCATTGAAGCAGAGATACCAGACTTCATAGTTCACTGTGGAGATCAGCAGTGAACATGATGATAGAGGTCCAGAGGCCCTTACCCTGATTTTCTGAGCACCATGGAAGGATACTAGATTCTGGAGAGACGCTGAGGAGGAAGGAGACCCTGGTAATGCCTGAGATCGAAATTCTTGCAAGTCTAGGAGGATGAGAAGTCAAAATGGAAATTAATTTGATTTAATAAAAATAAAGAAGTAGGTTTTTTTGGTATCCTTAGTTTGTAGACTTGAGATTCATAATGGCTATAAGCCCTTAAAAAATTCTCACCTAGAGATTAACAAGTGTATTGAGTGCCAATTCTATCCCAAACATTAGCAAGACTCTGTGGGTAAAGCAAAGACATAGGAACTTTGCCTGAGTCTTCCAAGAGAATACAGCCAACTTGGAGAGAGAAGACTCCAATAGCTTGGAGGAAATAAGATACCTTTATAAGAGATAGTCATCAGCATCTAACAACATTTTAAGAGCTGCCACATGTGCTTAATTGGCAAATGAGTGGCCTGGTCAATAACAGCATGAATTCAGTGGTTGTAACATTAAAGGAAAGTGGGAGGAAAAAAATAATTTAATGCTTTTTGTTCCAGTAAGGGTGAGTGTGCTCGGTTGCTTGTTCTGAGAAAAGGAACAGTTTGTTCCTGCATCTCACCACTTCCCAGGGAGCCATGCTTTGCCAGCCCGTGGTCTCAAGGGTCCCTCTTGCAGAGATGGGGGTCAGGCTGACTGGAGCAGTTTGCAGAAATCAAGCAGGCTGATAATGCGCTTAAAGATGTTTTCTGCTTGTCCTTTTTCCCTGTCTTCTCAAATACACAGCACTTTTCCAGGTCAGTGTCACAGGAGCTTATGTTCCTTTTAAGCAATAAGACCCAGCAGGCAGGGGATTGCTTCGGGATTAGGGGAACTCAGATTGGCTTTGTATGTCAGGGACATGGGCCTATTCTTCCATGCCAGTATCCAGCACAAGGTTGTTTGAAAGCCTTGCTTAAAAAACCTCAAGTTATGGCCAACTTGGAGCTCTGGGCTTTGACGTAGGCAAGGTGAAGAGATCAGATGAAGTTCCCTGTGAGGTTGGGTGGTTGAGGAAGGGATTTGAGAGTCATGTCAGTGCAGAGTTTGTTCCAGGATATTCTTGGATTAGACATAACTCCATTTTGGAGCTTGGTGTTAGTATCTGTAAAATGACCACCAGAATACAGATAGAACTTTAATCAAAATTGAAATATCCTACATTAACATATTAAGGAGTGGCCATTCACTTTACAACAAAGATTGTTCCCTTTATAAGAATTCAAAGTAAAATCCTTTTACAGGGCACTTGCCTTTTATTAAAAAGTGGAACATGATTTGCAAAATGTGTTTGTATTTTCAGCTTTGAAGGGAAATCTCAGTTGCAAGAAGAGAGTTTCACATGTTTTGCTCTATTCCTTCTTCACCCTTCCACCCATCTCCTCCTCTTCTGTGAAAATTATGAGGATAATGTTTACATGGTACTTAACAGATGTTTAAGATCTGAGCTGAAAAATCCAAACTGGTAGTGTATTCATCAGCAAAGACGAACAGGGGTTCATCCTCCAGTGGCTTCTAGACTGGCAGGGAATAGGTCTGGGTTCTGGTCCAGGCCTTATCTCTAAATAGCTGGGTTCCTTTGTGACAAGTCTTAAAATTGTAGAGCCTTTGTGTTGGGACAGAATTAAAGGTCATCTAGTGCAGGCTTCTTCTGACAAAGGCATTTCATCTACAATATCTTAAGTGATGAGTATCTAGTCTCTTTATTTTCTGGGCCTCAGTGGGTCCATCTGTAGGACAAGGGAAGTTGATCTTCAATTTGAATCAGAGAGCAAGGTGGGAAGGGGAGGTTTGAGTGAGTAGAAGCCAGGACTCTGAAAACTAAATGACATCACAATCTAGCAAAGGCCAAGCTGTCCGAATAAGAACTCTTAGGGAATTAAATACGCATTCATTTGTTCTGCACAGGTGTACCCTCCTGTGGTCAATAGTGAGGAAAAGTTATGAGACTTTGAGACACTTGCAGTGTGCTCTGAACTTCCTACAGTTCTACTGCAACATGTTTAAAGGGAGGTAAGCAGTGAGTTTCCTGCATGTTTAAGCTGAATATTATTACAAGGTTGAGCAGCCTCCACTGGCCTCTTCTCTCTTGCTTCAGGTCTCCCTGCCCCCTTCTTTTTACAACATGCAAACCTCAAGGGCATGCAGTTGGGTCTGGCTGAAATCAGCTGAATGTTTACAGGGTTTATCCAAGGAAGAACCCTTGGGTCATTGTCATGGCAATTTTGATAATACTGACAGGGTGCAGATGTGGCTGTCCAGGGCAATCCGAGAATGCATCCTACCCTCCAGCCTCAGCCACTGCTTGGGACAAGTGGGGCTTAATAACCATTTTTTTTTTTTTTGCATTCTCTGTACACACACAAAAAAATCAAATATTTCATCTAGAGTGAGAAAAAAAAACTCTGTAAAGACTGAATGAGTCACTGGTAGAACTGGACAACTGCATAACTACATTGTTTCTTTATTGTCTGTTAACATGTCTATTCACCCTCTCCAACCAACCCCCTCCTTCCCTGCTGTACTCAGACCTGGATATGGACTCTGCAAGACCAGGGATCTTTTCCAGTTCATCTTCTGATGTCTCCAATGCCTAGGTACTTAACAGAAATCCAGCAGTGTTTGCTGGATGAATGAAGAGCTGGGCATGTGATGGTAGAGAGATGTGTTAGGAGACTCCTGGTGGGCAGAGACTGGATGAAGGTAGAAATGAGTGGTGTGAAGAGGCAGGGGCTCCTGGTGCAGATGCCAGGACAAAAGATAGAAGGGAGTGAGTGTAGCTGGTGAGGCAGGATGAGGATGTCACCCCTTCAGTGGCAAGGCCTTAGCCAAGGCTTTTGAGCATGGAATCAACACCATGAATATCAATGCCCAGAAAAGTAGAAGTTAGTGTCAAAATATTTGGAGAATTAGATAGAGTTGGAAAGAGCTTGGGGGCAGAAAGATCTGCAAGGAGGGTGAACTTGTTTCCTTGAAAAAGTACAGCGTGAAAAAGGCAGTGCTAGGGGAGCCTGAGACCTGTTATTGCAGGCCCATTTATCTGGCCAGGAGTGGAGCCAGGACGAAGATGCAAATGCCCAAAGAGTTGGGCACCAACTTGTACATGCGTGTTCGTAGTAGCATTATTCATACTAGCTAAAAAGTGGAAATAACTCAACTTTCTATGAACTGTTGAGGGGATAAACAGAATGTGGTATATCCATTTAATGGAATATCATGTAGCAATACAAAGTAATGAGGTATGGAATCATGCGACAGAACAGATAAAACTTGGAAACGCTGTGCAAAGTGAGAGAAGCCAGTCACAGAAGACCCTGTGTGGATTTATTCTATTTATATGAAATGATCGGAGTAGGCAAATCCATAAAGACACAAAGTAGGTTAGTAATTGCTGGGGGCTGAGAGAGGGAGGAATAGGGAGTGACTGCTAATGTGTACAGGGTTTTCTTTGGTTGGGGGTGATGAAAATGTTCTAAAATTAGATTGTGGTGATGATTTTATTACTTTTTGAATATACTAAAACCCATAAAATTATACAGTTTAAAAGGGTGAATTGTATGCTATGTGAATCATGTCTCAGGTGCCCTTATTCCCACCTGCTGCCCAACTGACTATGGATGGATTTAGAATGGCATCCACTTTCTTAATTTAGTCCAAGACACTCTTGGCCTGGGGCATTTCCTTTCTGAAGAGCTTACAGCTAGGGATCCTGTGACTTAATGTGAGTGTTTTATGAGTGAGTGGGGGCAGTCCAGTGATTAAGAGCACCATCTTTGCAGTCAGAGAGACAAGAGCTCTGATATTTGCTACTTATTCAACCTCTCTAAGTCTCAATTTCCTTATCTGCCAAATGGAAATACTTTGCGTACCTACCTCTTACATTTGATCTGAGATGTATATGGAGTTTGTAAACAGTGCCTGGCTCATGAGTGTTCAACAGCAGCTGTTGCTATAATTAATGATGATTATGATGGTATAAATGCTCCAGCCTTCACTCTCCCTGATGATTATCTGACTTGATGCTTTGAGTACATTTTGGAGAGCAAGTAAGTGGCTTTCGACCCTGGAGATAAAAGTGGAAGACCGAAAAGAATAGAAAAATTTATTGACAAGCTTGTGTGGATATGCATGGAAAAATGAGCTCTTGTATTTGCATTTGATTTAGTTTCTCCAGTGAAAAAAATGCTAATGAATATGATTAAATGGCTGTGCTTAATCCTGCAATTTAAGAGGGAAAAGAAGTCATTAGCAAGTTGATTCTTATTACTAATACTCAAGGTAATCAGCCTCAATTGCAGAGACTGATTAAAAGTAAATGTCCAAATGAAAACACGGGGCTTAAATTAATGAAAGTTGGAGCCCCAAATATTTAAGATAGTAATCTGTGGTTCCACAGTAAGATTAAAGCGATTAAATTATTGGCCATATTTGAACAGGAACATGTGTATATTTTGTCTTTGTCTCTCTAAATAAGGATGGGGAGTGGAGATTTCCAAGCCTCATGCTTCGATAAAAACTTTTCATTTTTCTCACTCAGATATTAGCTGTTTCATTCAACTTTTATTCTCTCTCTGATAGTCACATGACTTTTAAAAATTCTGATAAGACTTGATAGAAATGCCTCAGTGAAGACTCCTCTGAATCAGGAGGCCATCAGTCATTACTTACTGGTCTGCACTTTTACATGAGATAAAATACTCAGAACTAACTCACACATTAAATAGCAGATCCTAGCAGGACAGTAAGACTCTTGACAGAAGAATGTTTCCGAATTTTTGGCCATGCTTCTCTTCTGTCACCAGCTAAGATATCAAACTGTTCAGTGCTGGAATACTTTAGTTTTAGAAATATGTGTTTTGTAGAAAATGAAATGATTGCAAGTTAAATTCTATTTTAAGTGTTGTAAGGTAGCTTTCCCCTTAAATTATCTGGTAGATCTTTTAGAAAGAGCTGCCAAGTGTCCTCTGTTTCTTACCTTCAATTGTTCCCTTTCTACTGCCCTCTTTTTTAATTCCTGGAAAGGTGCTCTGGTGACTCCAGCATCCATTCCTCAGTCCCTGACCACTACCATTCAACTCTCTGTTTCTGTGAATTCAGTTTTTCTTGGATTCCATGTGTAAGTGAGGTCAGATACTATTTGTCTTTCTCTGTATGACTTACTTCACTTAGCACAATACCTTCAATGTCCATTCATGCTGTTACAAATGGCAGGATTTCCTTATTCTTTATGGCTGAATAATATTCCTGTGTGTGTGTGTGTGTATATGTATATATATATATATATATATATGTATATATATGTGTGTGTATACATATATATATATACATATATATATTACATATGTAATATATATATATACATATATATATATTACAATTTCTTTATCCATTCATTTATTGATGGACACTTAGATTGTTTCCATGTCTTAGTTATTATAAAGCTGCTATTAACAAGGGAATGTAGCTATCTTTTTGAATTAGTGTTTTTGTTTCTCGTATCTTTTTAAAAATAGCCATTTTAGGGGTGTCTTGGTGGCTCAGTCAGCTAAGCAGCCAACTCTTGATTTCAGCTCAGGTCATGATCTCACAATTCGTGAGTTCAAGCCCTGATATGGGCTGTGTGCTGACAGCACAGAGCCTGCTTGGAATTCTCTCTCTCCCTCTCTCTCTGCCACCCCCTCAAAATAAATAAATAAACTTAAAAAACAAAACAAAACAAAGGAACTTGTCTATCCCCTTCATTTAAAAAAATAAATAAAAATAGCCTTTTTATCAGGTGTGAGGTGATAACTCCCAGCTTTAATTTGCATTTCCTAATGATTAGCGACGTTGAGCACCCTTTTATGTACATGTTGACCATTTGTATGTCTTCTTTGGAAAAATGTCTATTCAGTTCCTTGCCCAGTTTTAAATCAAATTGTTATTATTTGTTATGAGTTATATGAGTTCCTTATATATTATGAATATTAACCCCTTCTGAGAGACATCATTTGCAATTTTTTTCTCCCATCCAGTAGATTGCCTTTTCATTTTGTTGATTGTTTCTCTTGCCTTACAGAAGCTTTCAGTTTGGTGTGGTCCCATTTATTTATTTTTTGCTTTTGTTGCTTGTGTTTTTGGTGTCATATCCAAAAAATCATTGCTGAGAATGAATTAAGGAGGTTTTTAATTTTTTTTTCCAGTAGTTTTACAGTTTCATGCTTTATATTTAAGTCTTTAATTTATTTTTGTAAGTGGTATAAGATAGGGCTCCAGCTCATCACCCTTTTCAGTGTTTCCTGGCTACCCTTTACTCAACTTTTCCCATTTCTTCCAACTTTGTAGACAAGTCATGTGAACTCTCTCAGTCTCATTTCAAATGTAAAATAGGCATTGTATTGATGATCTTCTGGGTAATTGTGAGGATTAAACATATTAATCCTACTCAAATATATGTGTAACAAGCCTAGCACAGCACTAAATATATAGTACACACTCCATAATTGTTGTTTATTTCCTTTCCATTTTCCCCCATTAAAAATTGCTTTCACAATAAGGCATTAAAGACCAGTAAGAATGTTTAATGAGTTACTATTCTTTGCGGTATTTGCATGTTATTCTATGTAATTAGTTCAATCAATCATACCTTCATTCCATATCAGTGGATATTTTTTGTGGGCCCCTGTATTCCAGAAACTGTATTAACTTTAGCACTTAAAAATTGAGCAACAAAATATTAGGGGTCCAGTGTTCCTGAAATTTTACCTAGTGGGTTTGAACTTAAACACACAGACCTGGTAAGATACTTGAATTATCTTGGTAGTATGTTACAACTCACATTATCAGGCTATCTTTCCTGTCTGAAAATTGCACTATTTGGCGGAATGCCTAAAAACGGTCACCAGAGTTGAGAACTTTACCATCTCTGAAGGCAACGATGGAAAGAAACAGACTCAGGAAAGGCAGCTCACCAAGCAGAGCAGTCTCCCCAAATGTTGCTGTTTTGTCTTAATAGGTCTGTGTTTTTGTAGCAAACCTGTCTGACAGAGGTGTGTTCGACATCATTCTCTAAGGATCCTGAACTTCATGATAAAACGATTCAGAATATCTTCTGATGAGAAGCACAAGGAGGAGTCAGAGATTTCCTTGGGGCTACTTAGCCATAACAGAGATAGGACCATATGCAGAACTAAGAGAATTCAGGAGATAACATATTGAAGGACTGGGTTTGCAGGAAGGGTATAGATGATTAGAGCAGGGGCACAATCCTGGATTTCTTAGCACTTTTTAATCCAAAGAGCTAAAGAGCCTCTCAGCCTGCTTATGAAGAGAACTGGCATAATTGCTACCCACTTTATAGGCGAGGAATTGGGAAGCACAGATTCAAGTCCTCTCTTACCTGGCTCCAGCTTACCTGTTCCTCTTTATCTTCAATATTTTAGTATCACCTCGGCAGCAACCATACCCCCCTTTTTTTATCATCCCGCAATTATACTAGGATCCCTTCCCAACTCTGTGTGGAGGAGGGAGGTAGACTAATCCCAATACACAGATGAGAAAACCATGGCTCAGGACTCAAATGATTTGCTGAAGCTCACCTGCTTAGTCATGGCATGGCTGGGACAAATTTAGGCTTCCAGACTGCCAGTCCATTTCCTGATGTCCCTAACCTCCAAACCTTAGGGAAATGTGAATTCTAGGAAGCCCCCTCAGTGCATGCTGAATCTCTACATACAGACCGGCAGATGGAGCAGGTGGAAGAGGAAAGGGAGCACTACCTATCCATCAGGCTCCATTTACTCCTTACCCAAAGATTCTTCTTCTAGCAACTTAACCACTTTCCAGAGTCAGCATTTAGTGATGGTTGTAAAAACACAAACAATTTAGCACAGGACACTCTGAACTATAAACTCTGGTAAATAGGATTGGGGGAAGATTTAAGTGGAAGGGACAGCTGCTATAAAGACTTAGCAGGAATTCATTAGGCTCCACAGATAAAGCAGATAAAAGATTCATAACCACATACAGGAAGTGAAAGGAAAATCCTAAATCATTAAGATGCAATGAGGTCCTGCCACACTCATTAATCAGATCATCCTCAGGGGTCATGGCTCAAGTATTCAAAGGGACCGACAGAAGGAAGGCTCCTACACCCACCATTTTCCATGAGAGCAGGGTCTTACTGGCATGTGTGGATGTGTCAGAAATTTGATGTTATCTACCAATTTCATCTATCATTTCTCCTCTGATTATTTGTTTCCATGTACTAATATTTGCTTTCTTGCTTTCACCCTTTGTTCCTTCCCTTTCTCCTCTCTCCTGTCCCCCTTCCCTCCCTTTCAAAAACTCCATTCTTTTTCTTTCTTCACTCACCTCTGTCTTTACCAGGTCTTTCCCACCTTCTCTCCCTCCCTTCTTATTTCTGCCCTCCTCAGACTCTGGGAGGACTTGCCTTCCTCCTCTTTCTCATCCTTATCTCCCACTGCCCTACATGCTCTCCCTGTGGGATTCACTGATTTCCGATTTCCCTGGTGGGCTGTGTGCAGGCTGGGGGTGGGGGCAGATGCAAAGGGGACTGGCTCTCTCTTTCTCTTTTACATTTCTTTCAACACTTTTTTTGAGAGGTGTGGAGGTAGAGCATAACCTGACCAGTTAATTTGGTCCAAAATTGTTTGCTTTTATCATTAAATCAGATGTCTTCAGATTTCTATGTTAAAACCAAACATAAGATAGCTGAGAAATATCTCACTGTTTCTTTGGAAATTGCAAGGGACACAAGTGAAACGAATATTAACTGTTACAACATGTAAGGTGCCTATTTCTCACCTCATGCTGTTTAGCACAGATTTTTTCTGAAGAGAATGCCAGTATGGTTTTCTACTCCCCTATTCTCTGACCTTCCTTCAGAAGAGATGTAACAGATTCTCAAGAATTGAGAATATTTGATTGCAATTTTTATACAGTTTTTGAAGTAATTGCTTGTAAGTGGAAACAAAGAACTAAAGAACTTTGGAGCAAAGATGTGTCACTTTCAATAAATCAAAAAAGAGGGAGAGTGAGTGTTATTAAGAGACAGAGGGAAAACTGCTTGGAGGACAAATTCTGCGTGTGCGTGTGTGTGTGTGGGCATGTGCGTGTGTGCACAGTGTGTGTATGTGTGTGTATTTGTGGTGTTTGTGGTGTGTGTGTGTGTGTGTGTGTGTGTGTACGTGTATATTATTTCTGCAAAATTTTGAAGATCCATTCCAGTTTTCTAAAATTGCTGGTGAGATTGTGGTATGAATATCTGTACTTCATTTTCATAGGAACGCTCTGGATGCACCCTTCACACGTTCAGCCACAGCAAAAAGTAATTTTCCATGCACCAGGGGGCTGCAATTTGAGCACTGTAATGATTAGTGATTTCATCCAGTTGTGGTTGACCCCCTGCTCATTTTTATATATTAAATGTTAAAAATGTTGAGAGTGCTGGTTGATTGACATTCCAAGGGAAACTTTTGTGTAGATAAAACATACCGAGAAAAGCCAGGGTGCTGGGAAATTCAGGGTGAAAAAGAGAGAGAAATAAAGAAAGAAAAAGAAAATAATCATAACAGAAAGGTCCCTCAGAGTCTTTCTGAATGTGAAAAATGTTTACATACTTAGGCTGTTTGATGCATTAGTTCCTATTTAATGGGTTTTCACCTCCTCCCCAGTGCCATTCTGGTGCTATACCCCTCCTCTCTTCTCCCCTGTCATCTCTCTCCTGCTTCTCTTTCTCCTCTCCTTTCCTTTCTTTCTTTCCTATTCCTCCAGAAAGGAGCTATAAAATGCTTTCCAAAGAGGCAGGCTCTCTAATGGTGGCTGGTTGCCATGGAAACACACAGTTTCCAAGACCTCAGAGTGATCTGGGGTCAGAGCCTGCTTGGGTCAGAGGCCAAGGCTGCCCCTGAGACTTCTGGGTAAGGGGAACCAGGAGATATAAGGTCATTTGAGGGGTAGGTCAGTGTCCACAGAGAAAGGCTAGAAAAATGGCATCTAAATAGTTATTTCTTCTGTCTCACACTATCCACAATTACATTTGCTAGCTGTTAGTAATATAGATGAATGCGGCTGTGAGTGTAAGGGGTTGAAAAATAAGAATAATTACTGTGTTTTTCTGCTGTTTTCTTACTCTTCTCTATTTATAAAATGATATGGTTCATGTCTCTGAGGAAGGGTCACAGTTAGAAGAAATTTTTTTTGCCAGCTATCAACAAAGAATGTCTATTTTGGTAGAATAAAAAAGTTCAGTTTTATAGATGCCAAAGTTGCCTTTGTTTTCCAAAATCAATAGCATCACATTTTACAAAACACATCAAATTTTGCTGAGATTATTTTATTATGGCCCAGTATTTCAACCTAGGTAACAGAGGTGTCATCTGTGTCCCAGAACAGGTTTCCAGAAAGCTCAGTTTTCCTCTCTTGAATCTGAACACAAGGATGCGGGCTTTCTCTCCACTTCCCCATACAGCATTGAGGGCCACGCCTGTCTTGGAGGTTATGTACCATCGTGGATGGGGGCAGAGGTAATGGGCTAATTAGATGAGGAGGGAGCAAAATTCACTAACTCCTCACCTTTATTTAGTTTGGGGAAAATCACCTCTCTTTTGATTTTTCTCAGAGATACTCCTCTCTCCTTTTCTTGTTCTACCTCCTTGACCCCAAAACCAGTTATCCTGCTGTTCATTCACAATAGACCCCAGAAGCCCAAAGCCCAAATCATTCAAAACTGGCGTTTTTTTCCTGGTAGCAAAAGAGTTTGCCCTTCAAACCATCCTAGAAGATGAGGGAAGTTTGTACTCCACCCTTTAGAAAAACAGCAACAAAAAAATGCAGTCAGGTTTGCAGTTAAAACAGATCACCAGTATTTTGACCATACAGTCTGTAGAAGAATACACCCCTTAACACTGTGTCTTTGTAGCTCCTTCTATCAAGAGGTAGGGTCTGTTTCCCTACCATTTGAATCTGGGCTGGCCATATGATTTATTTTGACCAACAGTCATGCTGGCAGTGATGCTGTGGGATTTATAGGCCTAGACTTCAAGAAGCTTTGCACCTTCGCTCTCACCCTCTTAAAAAACCGCCCTGAAGTTCTCAGGCAAACTAGCAGGATCTAACCTCCTGGAGGGTGATAGGCCACCTGAAGCACAGATGAGGTGTCCCAGTGGAGGTCCCTAGGCCTTTCGGCAGCAGGCAGCCAGCATCAGTCCTCAAACAGGAGTGTGAGGCAATCCTGGATATTCTATGCTAGTTGAGTTCCCAGATAACAGCAGTTATATGAGTGAAGAACTGCTTATTTGTGCCAGGCCCAAATTGTTAATCTACAGACTCATAATCAAATAAAATTGTAGTTACTTTAACTCACTAAGTGTTGGGGTTGTTTGCTACACAGGAGAGGATGTCTGATATAATCATCCATCACTCATACCTATTTCATCTCCCTGTATGTTTCCAATATAATTTTACCATAATTTGATACCATTCATATTCATTATTTTCATAATTGATAACTATGTGACATTGTTCAGTTTTTCAGCCAAGCATTGTGTTATGAATGCCTTTCCTTTCTTGTTCAACTTTTGGTTTTCCTATAGTTTTTTTTTTTTTAATTTTCCTTAGCTTTCTGGTATCTTTTGCTAAGTCTTCTCATATCCTTCAATAGCTCTGTGAAGTGACTCTCAATCCAGTTTTTCACACCATAAACCTGACAGAAGATCTAGAAGTTTTATTTTCTTTTGGAAACCTCCCTCTCAGAGCCTTTTATGCTTCTGCTTTAACTGGACTTGTTGCCATCTAAAATGGCTGCTCAACTCCTGTCTTGGGACTTACTCTCCTATCATATTGTGGATTCTATCTACGTCTCTTGCCCTGAGTCCCCAGTCTATGGCTTCCACATATTCTCCTTTTTTTATAGTAACTTTTCTGTTTTTCAGGAACTTATCCTCTAGTGGTTTTTTGAGAGGTGTGCTTAGGAGGTCTATTTTTTAAGACCTTGAATGTAAGGAAACATTTCTACCTTTACTCTTGATCAAAGTTTGGCTGGGTATAGAATTATAAATTGGACATTATTTTCTTTGATTATTTTGAAGACTTACCTCACTATCTTCTTGATAGTATTGCTGTTGAGAAGTCTGATGCCATTCTTTTTTTTTAAATTTTTTTTTTCAACGTTTATTTATTTTTGGGACAGAGAGAGACAGAGTATGAACGGGGGAGGGGCAGAGAGAGAGGGAGACACAGAATCAGAAACAGGCTCCGAGCCATCAGTCCAGAGCCCGACGCGGGGCTCGAACTCACGGACTGCGAGATCGTGACCTGGCTGAAGTCGGACGCTTAACCGACTGCGCCACCCAGGCGCCCCTCTGATGCCATTCTTATTCTCAATTCTTCACATGTCATTTGTTCTTTCTTCCTGGGATATTTTCTTTATCCTCTGGATTCTGAAGTTTCACAGTAATGTCCTTGGTGTGAATATTTTTTGTCATTATATTGGGCCTTTATACTTTTTAATGTGGAGACTCCTTTCCTTCTATAATACATATTATAAATTCTTGTTTTTTTTTCTTTGATAATTTCCCTCCCAGTATTTTCTCTATTGCTTTATTCACAATTCCTAGTTTGGGATGCTGGACGTCTTAAATCTCTTAGTTTTTATTGATTTGTCTTTTTGTTTATGTTTTATGAGCTATGGTATGGCCTGAATGTTTATGTCCCTCCCAAATCATAGGTTGAAATCCTAATCCCTAACATGATGACATTTGGAGGTGGGACCTTTAGGAGCTAAGTAGGGTTAGATTAGTTCGAAGAGTAGTCCCTCATGATGGGCCTAATGCCCTTATAAAAAGAGGAAGATACAAGAGAGAGCTCTCTTTCTCCACATGCACCTGCCAAGGAAAAGCCATGTGAGGACAAAAAAAGAATATGGCTGTCCACAAACCAATAAGCAGGCTTCTGTCAGACACTGAATCTGAAGGCACTTCGGTCTTGGAGATCCAGAACTGTGATAAATAAGTATTTGTTGTTTAAACCACCCACCAGAACTAAGACAAGATATTCTTCACTTTCCTTTGTAGCTCCTTTCTTTTTTTTTCAGTGTTCACTAACTTTATTTATCAATGTCATGTACCTCAAGAAGATTCTCAGATTAATCACTAAGTCAATTTCTAAGCATATAATAAACTATTAGTTAAAATTTTCATTCAGGAAGGAGATTAATCAGTCACATATATGGATTTAATCCACCAATGAGTCATGAGTAAATAAGACTCATTTCAAAATTTCATTTTGCCAATCATTTGACATGTTTTGCACCAAGGCACAATGTAACCATTATAAATGATAATATTTTCCCACTGTTTTGAAATAAAAGGAAACATTTAATAAAGGAAACACTGTATACATTTCCAGATCTCAGATTTAGTCAGAGGCACAAAGCGTTTTGTTGAAAGGCTATGTATTTATGTCTCTTTATGGAAATGTCAATATTGTCCAGCCTAGACCACTAGGAACACTCCTGTAGTTGAATAAGTTGCAGTAAAGGTGAACACATACCTTGGGGAAACCACTGACTGCCCCTGTAAGGGAGCGTTAGAATGTATCATAGGATATGCACTTCAGCTGGGTAATTTGAGGGAGGGTCTAAGGAAGTGGAATTTGCTCTAGATAGGATGCTATCAGAAAGGGATGGTAATTGTATGATAGACCATTTCTTTCTTTTTAATTTTTTTTTACCAGTTAAGAAGTACTTTTTAAATATCAAAGATGTTCCAGCAATACTTTGCCAGTATGGAAGGCACAAAGTAGCCTACAGCATGATCTTTGTAAAAAAAAAAAAAAAACAACCCCAAAAACTTTCAGTAATGTATGTATGAAGTGTTAAGACAATCTTTAAAAAAAAATTTTTTTTAAATGTTTATTTATTATTGAGAGACAGAGAGACACAGAGTGTGAGCAGGGGAGGGGTAGAGAGAGGGGGAGACATAGAATCTGAAGTAGGCTCCAGGCTCTGAGCTGTCAGCACAGAGCCCGATGCAGGGCTCGAACTCACAAACTGTGAGATCATGACCTGAGCTGAAGTCGGTTGCCCAACCAACTGAGCCACCCAGGCGCCCCAAGACAATCTGTATCCACTTATTTAATTGCATTACATAGATCAGCACTGTCCAATAGAAATATAATTGTGAACCACACATGTAATTCAAAATTTTCTATTAGCCACATTAAAAAATGTGAAATTATTTTAATAATATATTCTAACCAAGTATATCCAAAATACTGTCATTACCACCTATAAAAATTATTAATGAGATATTATACATACCTTGTTTTGTACTAAGTCTTTGAAGTCTATGGTATATTTTACACTTATATCACATTTCAGGTGCTTGATAGACATACACCTAGTGGCTACTGTATTAGTGTAGCTATACACAATTCTGGAATTAAGCATGACAAGTATGCTAGTAATTTTACTTAAGAAATTACATGTTCCTGGAATGAGAAAAATTGTGAGATTATATTTAAAGTTTATGACAAATTGAAGTATTCATTTTATTTATTTATTATTTATTTATTGATTGATTTATTCATTTCTTTTTTAATTTTACATCCAAGTTAGTTAGCATGTAATGCAATAATGATTTCAGGTGTAGAATCCAGTGATTCATCCCCTATGAATAACACCCAGTGCTCATCCCAACGAGTGTCTTTCTTAGTGCCCCCTGCCCATTTAGCCCATGTCCCTATCCACAACTCCTACAGCACCCTCAGTTTGTTCTTTATATTTAAGTATCTAATGTTTTGTCCCCCTCCCTGTTTTATATTATTCTTGCTTCCCTTCCCTTATGGTTCATCTGTTTTGTATCTTAAATTTCATATATGAGTGAAGTCATATGATATTTGTCTTTCTCTGACTGACTAATTTTGCTTAGCATAATACCCTCTAGTTCCATCCATGTTGTTGCAAATGACAAGATTTCATTCTTTTTGATTGGCGAGTAATACTCCATTGCATATATATACCATATCTTCTTTATCCATTCATCTGTCAATGGACATTTGGGCTCTTTCCATACTTTGGCTATTATGGATAGTGCTTCTGTAAACATTGGGGTGCATGTGCCCCTTTGAAACAGCACACCTGTATCCCTTGGATAAATACCTGGTAGTGCAATTGCTGGGTCATACGGTAGTTCTATTTTTAATTTTTTGAGGAACCTTCACACTGTTTTCCAGAGTGGCTGCACCAGTTTGCATTCCCACCAGCAGTGCAAAAGGGTTCCTCTTTCTCCACATCCTCACCAACATCTGTTGTTACCTGAGTTGTTAATGTTAGCCATTCTGCCTGGTGTGAGGTGGTATCTTATTGTGGTTTTGATTTGTATTTCCCTGATGATGAGGGATGTCGAGCATTTTTTTCATGTGTCTGTTAGCCACCTGGATGTCTTTGGAGAAGTGTCTAGTCATGTCTTTTGCCCATTTCTTCATTGGATTATTTGTTTTTTGGGTGTTCAGTTTAAGAAGTTCTGTATAGATTTTGGATACTAAACTTTTATCTGATATGTCATTTGCAACTACCTTCTCCCATTCCATTTGTTGCTGTTTAGTTTTTCTGATTGTCTCCTTCTCTGTGCAGAACCTTTTTATCTTGATGGGGTCACAATAGTTCATTTCTGCTTTTGTTTTTCTTGCTTCCAGAGACATGTTCAGTAAGAAGTTGCTGTGGCCGAGGTCAAGGAGGTTTTTACTTGCTTTCTCCTCTAGGATTTTGATGGCTTCCTGTCTTACATTTAGGTCTTTCATCCATTTTGAGTTTATTTTTGTGTATGGTGTAAAAAAGTGGTCCAGGTTCATTTTTCTGCATTTCACTGGCCAGTTTTCCCAGCACTATTTGCTGAAGAGACTGTCTTTATTCCATTGGATATTGTTTCCTGCTTTGTCAAAGATTAGTTGGCCATACGTTTGTGGGTCAATTTCTGAGTTCTCTATTTTGTTCCATTGAGTGTCTGTTTTTGTGCCCGTACCATACTGTCTTGATGATTACAACTTTTAATACATCTTGAAGTCCTGGATTGTGATGCCTCCAGCTTTGGTTTTCTTTTTCAAGATTGCTTTGGCTATTCGGGGTCTTTTCTGGTTCCATACAAATTTTAGGATTGTTTGTTACAGCTCTGTGAAGAATGTGGAGTTATTCTGATAGGGAGTGCATTGCATATGTAGAGTGCTTTGGGTAGTATTGACATATTAACAATATTTGTTCTTCCAATCCAGGAGCATAGAATGTTTTTCAATTTTTTTTTGTCTTCTCCAATTTCTTTCATAAACTTTCTGTAGTGTTCAGTGTATAGATTTTTCACCTCTTTGGTTGGGTTTATTCCTAGGTATTTTATGGTTTTTGGTCCAATTATAAATGGGATCGATTCCTTGATTCTCTTTCTGTTGCTTCATAATTGGTGTATAGAAATGAAGCTGATTTTTGTGCATTGATTTTATATCTTGCGACTTTGCTGAATTCATGGATCAGTTCTAGCAGATTTTTGGTGGAATATTTTGGGTTTTCCATATAGAGTATCATGTCATCTGCGAAGAGTGAAAGTTTGATTTCCTCCTTGCCAGTTAAAGTTCCTTATATGACTTTGTATTGTCTGATTGCTGAGGCTAGGTCTTCCAATACTGTGTTGAATAACAGTGGTGAGAGTGGACATCCCTGTTGTGTTTCTGACCTTAGGGCAAAAGTTCTAAGTTTGTCCCCATTGAGAATGATATTAGCAGTGGGTCTTTCTATATGGTTTTTTGGTCTCGAGGTATGATCCTTCTATCCCTACTTTCTTGAGGGTTTTTAATAAGAAAAGATGCTATATTTTGTCAAATGCTTTCTCTGCATCTGTTGAGAGGATCCTGTGGTTCTTGTGCTTTTTTTTTATTAATTTGATATATCACATTGATTTGTGGATATTGAACCAGCCCTGCATCCCACGTATAAATCCCACTTGGTCGTAGTGAATAATTCTTTTAATGTATTATTGGATCTGGTTGGATAGTATCTTGTTGAGAATTTTTGCATCCATATTCATTAGGGAATTGGTCTGTAGTTCTCTTTTTTAGTGGGGTCTTTGTCTGGTTTTGGAATCAAGGTATGCTGGCCTCATAGAATGAGTTTGGAAGTTTTCCTTCCTTTCCTTCCATTTCTATATTTTGGAACAGCTTCAAAATAATAGGTGTTGACTCTTCTTTAAATGTTTGGTATGATACACCTGAGTGGCTCAGTTGGTTAAGCGTCTGACTTTTCATTTTGGCTCAGGTCATGATCTCATGGTTCATGAATTCGAGCTCCACATCAAGCTCTGCACTGACAGTGTGAAGCCTGCTTGGGATTTTTGCTGTCCCTTTTTACCTCCCCCACTCCCACTCTCTCTCCCTCTCTCTCTCAAAAAATAAACTAAAAAAAAAAAGTTTTCCCCTGGAAATCTATCTGGCCTGGACTCTTGTTTTTTGGGAGATTTTTGATTACTAATTCAATTTCTTTGCTGGTTATGAGTCTGTTCAAATTTTCTATTTTTTCCGGTTTCAGTTTTGGTAGTTTATATGTTTCTAGGAATTGTCCCATTTCTTCCAGATTGCCCAATTTATTGGCATATAATTGTTCATAACATTCTCTTATTATTGTTTGTATTTCTGTAGTGTTGGTTGTGATCTCTCCTCTTTCATTCTTGATTTTATTTATTTGGGTCCTTTTCCTTTCCTTTTTCTTTTTTATCAAACTGGCTAGGGTTTATAAGTTTTCTTAATTCTTTCAAAGAATCAGCTCCTGGTTTCATTGATCTGTTCTGTTTTTTTTTTTTTTTTTTTAATTTTTTTTTTCAACGTTTATTTATTTTTGGGACAGAGAGAGACAGAGCATGAACGGGCGAGGGGCAGAGAGAGAGGGAGACACAGAATCGGAAACAGGCTCCAGGCTCTGAGCCATCAGCCCAGAGCCCGACGCGGGGCTCGAACTCACGGACCGTGAGATCGTGACCTGGCTGAAGTCGGACGCTTAACCGACTGCGCCACCCAGGCGCCCCCTTTTTTTTTTTTTAATTTCAATAGCATTGATTTCTGCTCTGATCTTTATTATTTCCCATCTTCTGCTAGTTTTGGGCTTTATTTGCTGTTCTTTTTCCAGCTCTTTAAGATGTTTTGTTCGGTTGTTTATCTGAGACCTTTCTTCCTTCTTTAGGAAGGCCTGGATTCCTATACACTTCCCTCTTAGGACCACCTTTGGTGTGTCCTAGAGGTTTTGGGCTGTGGTGTTATAATTTGCATTGGTTTCCATATACTCTTTAATTTCCTTCTTGACTTCTTGGTTAACCCATTCATTCTGTAGTGAGATGTTCTTTAGTCTCCAAGTATTTGTTGTCTTTCCAAATTTTTTCTTGTGGTTGATTTCAAGTTTCATACCGTTGTGATCTGTAAATATGCACAGTGTGATCTCGATCTTCTTGTACTTGTTGAGAGCTGATTTGTGTCCCAGTATGTGATCTATTCTGGAGAATGTTCCATGCTCACTGGGGAAGAATGTGTATTCTGCTACTTTAGGATGAAATGTTCTAATATATCTGTTAAGTCCATTCAGTCCAGTGTATCATTCAAAACCATTATTTCCTTGTTAATTTTCTATTTAGATGATCTGTCTGTTGCTGTGAGTGGGATGTTGATGTCCTCTACTATTATGGTACTATTGTCAGTGAGTTTCTTTCTGTTTGTGATTAATTGATTTATATATTTTGTGCTTTCACATTGGGGGCATAAATGTTTACATTTGTTAGGCCTTCTTCGTGGATAGATGCCTTAATTATGATATAATGCCCTTCTTCATCTCTTGTTACAGTCTTTATTTTAAAATGTAGATTATCTGATACAAGTATGGCTACTTCAGCTTTCTTTTGGTGACCATTAGCATGATAGATAGTCTCCATCCCCTTACTTTCTTTAAAAATTTTTTTTAATGTTTATCTATTTTTGAGAAAGAGACAGAACATAAGCAGGGAAAGATCAGAGAGAGAGGGAGACACAGAATCCAATGAAGACTCCAGGCTCTGAGGTGTCAGCACAGAGCCTGATGTGGGGCTTGAACCCACAAATCATGAGATCATGACCTGAGCTGAATTCAGACACTTAATCAGCCCAGGAGCCCCAATGAGCACCTTATTTTCAATCTGAAGGTGTCTTTAGGTCTAAAATGGGTCTCTTGTAAACAGCATATAGATGGATCTTGTTTTCTTATTCATTCTGTTACCCATGTCTTTTGATTGGAGTGTGTAGTCCATTGACATTTAGAGTGAGTATTGAAAGATATGAATTTATTGCCCTTGTGTTGTATTGCCCTTGTGTTGTAGAGGTGGTTTCTGGTAGTGTTCTCTGGTCCTTTCTAGTCTTTTTTGCTTTTGGTCTTTTTTGCTTTATTTTATCTTTTCTCCCCTCAGAGAGTCCCCCTTGAAATTTCTTACAGGGCTGGTTTAGTGGTCATTAACTCCTTTAGTTTTTTTTTTTTGTCTGGAAAACTCTGTATCTCTCCTATTCTGAGTGAGAACCTTGATGGATAAAGAATTCTTGACTGCATATTTTTCCTATTCAGCACATTGAATATATCCTGCCACTCCTTTCTGGCCTGCCAAGTTTCTGTGGATAGGTCTGCCACAAACCTGATCTGTCTTCCCTTGTAGGTTAAGGACTCTTTTTCCATTGCTGCTTTATTATTCTTTCCTTATCTGTGTATTTTGTGAATTTGACTGTGATATCCTTTGTTGGTGGTCAGTTTTTTGTTGAATCTAATGGGAGTTCTCTGTGCTTCCTAGATTTTGATGTCTGTGTCTTTCCCTAGGCTAGGAAAGTTTTCCACTATGATTTGCTCACATAAACCTTCTACCCCTTTTTTCTCTCTCCATCTTCTGGGACTCCTATGATTTAGATGTTATTCCTTTTTTTAATTTTAATTTTTAATGTTTATTTATTAGAGAGAGAGAAAGAGAGAGAGAGAGAGAGAGAGAGCATGTGAGGGAGAAGGAGCAGAGAGGGAGACACAGAATCCAAAGCAGACTCCAGGCTCTTAAGCTGTCAACAAAGAGCCCTACGTGGGGCTTGAACCCACAAACTGTGAGATCATGACCTGAGCTGAAGTCATATGCTTAACTGACTGAGTTCCCCAGGTGCCCCTTGGATGTTATACTTTTTAATGAGTCGCTGAGTTCTCCAATTCTTATATCATGCTCGTTTGCCTTAGTTTCCCTCTTTTTCTTTTGCTTCAGTATTCTCTTCAAGTTTGTCTTCTATATCACTGATTTGCTGCTCTGCCTCATCCATCCTTGCCACCATGATAACCATTTGAGATTGCATCTCAGTTATAGCATTTTAAATTTCGTCCTAACTAGATTTTACTTCTTTTATCTCGTAGAAATGGATTCTATGCTTATTTTCAACCCCAGCTAGTATTTTTATTATCATGATTGTAAATTCTGATTCAGACATCTTGCTTATATCTGTGTTGATAATTCCCTGGCTATCATTTCTTCCTGTTCTTTCTTTTGGGGTGAGTTCCTTCATTTCATCATTTTGGAAGAAGAAAATGAATTAATAAAATAAAAAATAAAAATTAAAAATTAAAAATTAAAACGAAACAAAAAAATCAAATAAAGGAAGCTATATCCTAGGTGTGTTTTGGTCTGATTATTGAAGGAAGCTTGATAGAATAGAGAAAAAGGGAAAGGAATAAAAGACAAAAAAAAAAAAAAAAAGGGAAAAAGGGAGGAAAATGTTTCAAAATTTAAAAATGAATATAATAGAATAAAATGAAATGAAGAAAGTAAAATAGAATAAAAATTATGAAAATAAAAAATATAGTAGAAAAAATAATCAAAAATATTTTTTACAAAACAAAATAATTTTTTTTCTCTTTCTGTATTCAAAGAATAAGAAAAGAAAAAGAAAAAAAATTGAATAGGTGGACCAATGAACAGAATGAAATATGAATGAAATTACATCCAGTTTCCCCTAGAAGTTAAATTATGAAGCACTTTATAGTCCAAAAATTAAGCAGGTGGGGAGCCTTGTGGTAGTCCTCTAGAGCTTGGTGGGTGCAGTTGGATGGGGCTTGGTGTAATGGCTCCATTCTCCACTAGATGGTGCTGCTTAGCTTATTGGAGTGGATCATTGTGGCATGTGTAGGTGTGTATGCTCATGCATGGGAGAGGTGAAAATGGTGTCATTCACCTTCCCAGTCTCTAGCATCAGAACTCTGTGCTCTCACCTACTGGCAATCAAGCACCCCTCCTTTGTCTCCCACTTCCCTCCATTCCCTGTCTGCGTCCAAGCTGTTAGCCTGCCAGGTGTCATTTTCCTCCCGAATTTTATCTCAGTTGGGGCTGTGTTTCCAAACTCCTCACCTCTGAGGGTCCTGCGACTTGCACCCGCTCCGAACCTCTGGGGGAGGTTCTCACTGAACAATGGCTAGGTGCTGGCCTGCCCCAGAAAAAGTTCACGTGATCATGTAGCAGTGGTGTTTCAGGGATTATGGTAAATTACAACACACATCTGGCGCCAGTCTTCACCATCACCTAACGTCCTTGTTTCAACATCAGCAAATGTGGCTGTTCTCCAGGGTCTGCTGGGACCTTAGCCTGTGGAGAGGCCGCATGGCCTATACCAAATGTCCTCTCATTTCTGTTTCATTCCAGCTTCTTTTGGGGGAGTGTTTTTCCTGTACTCTCCTTGCTGTCTCCATCGTGTCTCCAGAAGCAAAAACAACTCTCTACCCTCTGTAACTTCTGTCTCCCCCAGTTCACTTCTCTGCGCAGTGTACCTGCCAAGTTCTGTGACTTAAGTTATTCATATTATTGTGTTAATCCTCAGATCAATTTTCTAGGTGTGCAAAATGGTTTGGTGCTGATCTAGCTGCATTTCAGGGAGAAGAGAAGCAGAAAACTTCTGTGCTGCTCTGCCATCTTGGCCACCCCTGAAGTATTCTGGTAGAGTATTTCAATAAATCTCATTTATAGGGATGACTGATTGGAGAGATAATGAATCTGTCATTGATAAAAAAGTAATAGTCACTCATTTTAGCCAAGATGGGAGGGATGTGCAGTATTCTAGTTCCTTTCTTGAAGTCTAGACCACATATTCAGCTGCCTGCTTGACATCTGCATATGGTTGTTTTTTATATCTATTCTCAAATTCAACCATTTCAGGACTGAATTTATCTTCAGTAAAACTTATTATTGCTTTTCTCTGTCTTAGGGATTGGTACTACCATCTTGCAAGGAAACCCAGCTATCAATGACACCCTTCCTGATTATTTAGCAACCTAAGGCCTATTTATTCTATTTCCTTAATGATTCTTAAATCTATCCACTATTACTTATTCCCACTACTTCTTACCTAGTTCTGGTCATTGCTTTCTTTCTTGCATTGTGCTCCACGTGTAGCTCTGATTTCTGGGTGATCACAATCTAATTGATTCTTCATTCTGCAACTAACACTTGAGATTAAACTCAGATGTGGCTCCCTCTACCTTCCATTCCCCAGACTTCTGTCCTACATATTTCTTATCTCTATTAAACAGTTTTTCACCCTGAGTATATAGTTGCCTATTCTCTTGCTTGGCTTCCACCCTAGACCATGAATGACTTAAAGGCAGGGTAGTGGTTGTTACACAAAAAGTTCCCCACAAATATTTATTGCAAAAATCTCTGCCTCCTGAGGTAGAATATTTAGTCTTTGGTTAACTCATTCTGTTAAATTTTTTTCCTTCATACTGAGCTGGAATTTATCATCCTAGAATTTATACTCATTCATTGTAATTATATTCTGCAACTATAAGCCTGAGATTTTCTAGAACATAATATCTGATTTCAAACATGTATTGCTTTTATAAAACATCACAAAGTCTTGGAAGTTTTCAATTTCTAGTATTCAAACCACGTGCCCTAGAATGTCTCTCATATTTGGAAGTGGCACGGGTATTCTTCATCTTGTCATATGTCCTGATTTTTGGTTTGGAAAGTTTGGGAACTGAACAGCATGAAACCAATCTGATGCCTCTGCTTGGAACAGCCCTTCAGTTATTTGAAGTCAACCATTATGTCTCTCTTTTCCCTAGGCTGATACTTTTCAGGTTAACTCTCATGGATTGTTCTTGTACTCACCTTTGGATCTCCATACCCCTATTTAAAGTAGGTGGTGACACTAGGTAGTGCTACCTGTGCAGAATGGATCAGACCATCCCATACCTGTTCTAGGCACTGACTTGCTGTTACTACAGCCTAAGTTTCTTTTGCTTTCTTTAGAGGTAGCCACATTATATTTGTGACTCATAATTTATGCTATTAGTTATCAAGCCATATCCTTTACATCTTACACTTGAAAGTTGGATTTATTTCTGTTGAAATATATGTGGTTATGTTGAGGTCATCCTACAATCTTATGATCTTATCATACAATCTTATATTTTACTTTGAATTTCAATTCTGCCACCCAGTGTATTCTCTGGCCATCTCTGACTTGTTACATCAGAACAATGTTAGTTTGAGTTGTTGGCCTATAACTCAATGTAACAGGAACTTTGAAGGACATTTGTTGCATTAAAATTCTCCTTGTGAGTTGTTTTTCCTGTAATGCCATTTGCCTTGTGAATACCTGGTTTTGTGTTTGAATTTCACCAAGTATTGTATTTCACAGCAGGAACTTGGGGTCAGAAAAGTATATTCTGAGCTAACACATAATTAAGGAATATACTTACTCTAAGAAATAATTTTCCTCCATAATAGAATGGCCAGATATAGTCCTATTCAAATACCTATTCAAATATTTGCTCATTGTTTTTCTATCACATAAGCATTTGCAGGTGCATTTTAGTAATAAGAAAACTAGTTAAAAATCCTTTTTCTCTATATCAATCTGAATATTAAAAAAAAAAAAACTATAGACTTCAGTGTCCTCAGGGACAGGGACAATCCTTTATACTTTTCTATCTGGCTACACCCAAAAAACCTTCCCAAATAATCAACAATTTTTCTCTTTCTTGTGTCTACACCCTCCCTTGTACTAGCTCATCTTTCTAGCATGCCTCTCCTCCCATATCCCACAGGTTGAGAGTCCTGTTATTTCTCAAAGCTTAATTTAAATTTCACATCCTTTGAGAAGCCTTTCTCCAGAATCAGTTGAACATCAATTTTTTTGCACCTGGAATTCCTAAAGTACTACTCATTATGTTATCTACCTTTTTGATACAGGATTTATATACGTTAGTATTATTTCTTGAGATGGATTAGGAAATTCCTGTGGGTGGTGACCATATCTTCTTTCCTATGTGATTCCCTACTATTTTTTAAAGAATGCTAGGAGCATAATATAAATTTAGTTGAATTGGAATTTTGGGACACTCAAGGAATATGTCTAGGAAAGCAGGGTTGGGGGATCATTACTTTTCTTTAAAAACAAACCAGAAAGACTATGCTTTCAAAATCATTGAAACAGCATTCCTCAGTGCTGCTGAATTTCTCACAAGAGTCTAATTTGGGTATCTGTCATGGCAAGAACTTTCACATCCTTCTGTGGGATCATCATACAGGGAAAGAACTGGGGAGATGAGGCTGTGATGGGTGGCTCAGGCACAGGACAGAGCTATAAACCAGTAGTTTCCAAGACCTAGCAGCACACATCTGGAATCTCTCTTTATTGTCATCGCAAGGGGCACATAATTTGATTTTTCTTATTTACTACTTTTTTTTTTTTTTGCCAGAGAAAAAGGAGAAAATCCTTGAATATTTTAGGAGACATTTATCAGTTTTTAGTTAAGACCATTTGGTTTCAAGGTAACAACACGTGTTTCTTTCCTTTACTACCCTCATCCTTCCCAACTAATCTGGGAGGTCAGTGCTGAAGGCTTTCTTTTTGAAAAGCCAAATATACAGTTAATCAAAGCAGGTCACTTTCCTCTCCTGGAATCCTACTTAAGCACTGGAGCTGTATACTTTTTCAATGGATGTTTGACATTTATCACAATCCTAAACTGCGTTATGCAGTTGTGCTTTGCATCTACTCTTGGTGACTTGTACCTTTTTAATGCATTTCAGACCATTTTGGGGGAAAAGGTAATTTCGCAGTGAAGAATTAAATTTACCCAAAGAGAGATATGGCCTTTGTCCTTACTCCTGCGAGGTGACCTCTAAATCCTTGGAATTTACAGAATGATAGGGGAGTCTGCTATTCATGTTGGACCCCTAATAGTTTGTGCTAACGATGACTCAGGATAGGGGCTTTTGGCCACACCAGAAAGACTAAACATGTGATTAGGGTTGGTTTTTTTTTTTTTAAAGTTTATTTATTTTTTTAACATTTATTCCTTTTTTGAGAGACAGAGACAGTGTGAGCAGGGGAAAGACAGAGAGAGAGGGAGACACAGAATCCGAAGCAGGCTCCAGGCTCTGAGCTGTCCGCACAGAGCCCGACATGGGGCTCGAACCCACAAACTGTGAGATCATGACCTGAGCTGAAGTCGGATGCTTAACCGACTGAGCCACCCAGGTGCCCCGAGGGTTGGGGTTTTGAGGTAGGTAATGTCAGCCTGACCTCCAGGGAGGGGAGTGAGGCTAGAAATTGAGTTCAGTCAAGAGGATAATGATTTAATCAATCATGCCTACATAATGAAAGCTTAAAAACAACACCCCCCCCCAAACAAACAAACAAACAAACACCTCTGGATGCCAAAGCTTGGGTGAACTTCCCTGGTTAGCAATACTCTATGTGAATTGCCACATATTAGTGCCAGCTCTGAGGATAACAGGAACTTTCCCAGAGCTTATTCCCTGCTTTCCTTCCTTTAGTGGGTTCTAATTTGTATCTTGTTGCTGTAATAAAACTGCAGTCATACATACAGCACTTTCCTGAATTCTATGAGTCATTCTAGCAAATTATCAGACCTGAGAGTGGTTGTGGGAGTCCCTTGAATCTGTAGTCAGCTGGTGTGAAGTGAAGGTGGCCTTGGGGACCTCCAAACTGGTGACTGGAGTCTGAAGTGAGAGTAGTCTTGTGAGGACTATATCCTCAGAGTGTGTAGTTTGTTTCACTCATTACAGTAGTCTATCAAGAAACAGAAAATAATAGGGTAACAGGAAGGAGAAAAGAAAACAAAAATATTTGTGTCAAACTATGAAACCCTGGTGACTGAAAACAAGGTTTTTTTGCACCCTGTTTCTTCTAAAGCAAAGTTGGGGGAAGACAGGAAGGTATTTTTCTTGTGGTTTCTCTGTTGTTAATCTTAACTAGAATTTTTGAAAGAGTGTCCTTATTTTTCTAGTGGAGAGAAGTAGCCCACACCCTGTAGGTATTTAGGGTTGGAGACATGGGAGTCCTTCAGTGGGTGAAAGTGGGGTGATTGTGAAAGAACACGTTTCTTCTCACAGTGGTGCTAATTGGTCTCCTCTTTTTTGCAAGTGGAGATGCCGTGGGCATCATAGGATCGACCTCTGTAAGGGAACTGTGAATACCCAAGGAGAGAGGGCAAACTGATCATTAAAAGAGAAGTGGAGGTGGCGAGGGATGAGTAGCGCAAACCTCTTTCTTGGGGTTGCCTGCTTTGTCTCTGTCCTGTCAGCTTTTGGAGGAATTCTTCCCTCCTTCTATTCTTCTTGTCCTTGCCCTCCTTGAGACAGGCTTCTTAGCTCTTTGTTCTTCCTTCCTGTCTCACCATCCAAGCACTCGTGATTCTTCATTTGTTGATGCTCTGTCATGGTAGAACTGTTGACAGGGATATTTGCATTTTCACAGGGACAAGTCTTAAACCTAGAGATCAATCAAGCTGGAGGGTGGAATTTCATTCCTTCGTTGAGGTCAAGTTATATATTCAAGGGCCTTCCTCCGTAAGAAGTCTACCCAAGGTGACATCTGGTCCAGTCATTCTGATGCTGTGTTTCAGTGATAACCTCAGGCTGAGGGAGGAGCTGAACTTTCAAAGGAAAGCTACATTTGCTATTTGTATAAGAGGATGAGAACTCAGGAGCCTTAAATTTAGGAAGTTAGTAAGTGGTTGACAAATCACCTTGGTTCTCAGTAGCAGAATTTTGTGGTGGTCCTAGAGAGTATGACCTTGAGTAGGTTCTTCAGAAAAGGTGTCTGGGGGCCACAGCTAAAAATTAAGACTGAGTGAAATCAGAATAGGACAGATAGAAACCAGGTTTTGAGGCAGCAGCTCCTTTTGTGTGAATACACTGAAAAGTCTGTGTTTTGCTGCATACAACTGTGGAATCTTAAGAAAATTACTCCTTTTATCTAGACCAGACTTTATGGATAAAAAGAGGATAGTGAATTAGATGTTCTTTAAAGACCCTTTACACTGTAACCATATTATAAATTTTAGCCTAGGGATGAGGTTAAGAATAGGAGAGATGGCCACCAAAGAATGAAAAATTTGCATGGGCTCAGGCTACTTCAGAAGCCCAAATATGCTATCATGTCCTGGGTATTTTATTTGGAGACTGTCTGCTTTGGGGACAGAAGGAGAGGGGCAATTCAGGAATCTCAGATCTGGTGCCCTTTGATGATGAGGCCCATGGAGGAAGCATAATGTAATTGTTGAGGCAAAAATACACCTTGAGCCAGTCCTCCATTTCCCTCCTCATTCTATTGCCACTACGTAGATAACCTCACCTGTTAAGAGGTGAGAAGACTAGCTCGAATATTTGTCCTTTATTCTTAATTTTTAAATTTTATTTATTTATTTTGAGAGAGAGCTCGTGTGCACGTGAGCATAAGTGGGGGTGGGGGAGACAGAGAAAGGGAGCATTGTTGGCATGGAGCCCCATGCAGGCTTAATCTCACAAACTGTGACATCATTACCTGAGCCAAAATCAAGAGTTGGATGTTTAACTGACTGAGACAGCCAGGCACACCTGTCTTTTACTATTTTTAAGAGTGCTCGTTATGACAGCACTTCCTAACCAGTAAGTCCATGTCCAGGTGGGTCCTCTGAAAATCTGGGAACAAGATGATCTTTATCTATATTCGGAGTTCTCTTATCTCCTCTTGTGGCCTCTCTCATCATGGATGACCAGTGCTCCCCTGGAAGCAAATAATACCTTCCAATTAATAGCAAACACACAAACTCCAGCTCTTCTGAGGTTGGCCCTGAGTAGAGGAGAGTCTTCTGGGGGAGGGAGGAACAAAGGGGCAGGAAGGGTTGGCTTGTTCTTAGATTCATTTTCGTTTGAGATTCCTTGAATGAGACCAACATTACTGGCCTCAGGAATACTGCTTCCACTTAGCACTCTGACTCAAATGAGATACAAATGTCCATTCCCTGGCATTTCAGTAGTATAGGCAAGACAAGACTAGACATTCAGGTAGATCTTATCGTGAACAGAACTGAATACACCTAGCCCTACAGGCACAATAGTAGCACAGCACTCCTTCAATCTGATACCCTTTTCAAGTGTGTGTTTGGGAAGCAGAAAGACTTCTGATAGTAAAGCTTAGCCTTTCTTTGATGATCCCTGAGTAATTTAACCACTAACCCACATTTTCATTCAACAGATCAAAAGTTTGATAATTAACTGGTTTCACCATCCTTGGAAGATCTGACCCTCAGCAATCTCTCCCTATCCTTCCTACCCAAGCAATTTATCAATCAATATGCTTTCTTTTTGAGAGGAACGTCAGAAAATACAGTCTCTTCTTTGCTGCATTTCCAATGGTGTTTTAGCTCCTTCTAGAGGGGCACTCTAGGCAGTTGCTCAACTGACTTGATCTCTACCACACACCAAGGGTCCAAGAACTACCACTTGAGTGTGAAACTAGATAATGTACCTCTCTTGAGCTCAGGCTGTTCCTATCCCATTCCCCCATCTTGGGGACCCTTGGGAAAAGACCCAGCCTGGCATCTTTCATTCCCAGCTCTTGGTGTCCCTTCACAGGGAGGAAACTATCATTATAAGTATTACCCAGTGATGCCCATCCAGGCATCAAGACCCTGATGTCTAACCTTTTTAGCTCTTATTTTTTCTTCTTTGAAGATTAACCCGTACCTCTAGTACTGGACACCAACAATGACCCTTTATGAGACCATGTCCAGTTCCGGGGTGGCCTTCATCCTTGCTGGTCTTCACAGAATAACCATAAGAGAACATATTGTTAGAACCCCAGTAGTCACATCACATTTGTAGTAGAAAGAAGCTTTTTTTCCCCTCATTCATCTTTATCCTTTGCCTGCCTTGAGTTTTACATTCAAGATGCCTGCACTGCTGCTGTTAAAAATCTCTTGCTTCCTCTTCTCCACTCATATATGAACCAAAAACATTTTTTTCAATAAGCTGCCTATTAGAAAAGCACTGATAAGCTAAATTGTCAGAAGGTGCTCCTGGCTAAAAACAGCTCAGTGGGTGATTCAACTTTGGAGTAACAGTGCTTTCAACCCAAATGAGCTGAGCTCTCGAGGTGGACTTCAGTCATTGTTACAGAGCCCTGAGAAGATATTTTGGGTCAAGGAAGACCTCCCTGTTTGACTTTAATCACATACAGAAGTAGCAGGTTATTTCAGTTATGCCATCATGATACCTGTCTCATGGCTGGTTGCTTGGGCTGTTCTGTAATAGAGTGAGAGGAGAGTTAGAAGAATCAGGTTCCTACTTTGAAGCCTCATGTTTCCCCATTATTGAGCTTCTTATAGTGTATGGTGAGGCAGGAGGCATTCAGAATCCTGGGAGGGTAAGAATGACAGTTCTTCTTGGGGCATAAATATGTTCTTGAATATTTGGGGGAAAATAATGGTAGTGGAGTTATTTATTGAGATAGTAATTTGTATTTTGTTTTTGAGGCAGTTGAAGCATCAGAAGGAATGAGAGGTCTTTGTATATTTTTCTGAATTCAGAGATGGCCATTGTGTTCCCCTATTACAGTAGCAGCTTGAAGATAATCTATTTTCCAGGCTTTAAAAAAATCCCTAAACTCTGGAATTATTCTAAGAGTATATGTGTGTATATGTGGGAGTGGAGGGCTATGGAGAAGAGAGTGGAAGTGGCAAGAGAAGGGAGATTCCCAGAAGCCTGGGAAGGGATGGAGGTCTGGGAGGGGCCTGTTTGGAGCTGACAGGACTGCAGAAGGCAGACTGGATTTTGGGTGCTGGGTGTTGGGCTCTAGCCTCAGCAAAAATCCCACAAGCCAAGCTGAGGCTTGGCGGTAAAGGTATGGATATTTCTCACCCCCTTACTCCAAGGGCCATGCACAGTTGGGCAGTGAGCCCCTTGGGGCTGACTGGTGCAAACTGTGAACCAGAGCCCCTTCTCCAAATATTCTGTCTTGAGTACCCTGTGACTTTGACAACACCCTAGAGGAATAGATGTGAATCTACAGTTATAGGACTGAAAATGATAATTTTCTGTTCATTTGGCAGGGGGAGGAGGAGGTCTACATTAGATTTAATTTATTTCACAGAGAAAAATTCTGATTTTTATTGAAAAATTGTTGTATTAGTTATCTATTGCTGTGTAACAAAGTACCTCCCAAATTTAACATCTTAAAACACAAACCTTGGTGCATAGCTGGGTGCTTCTGGCTCAGTGTCTTTCTCAAGGCTGCAGTCAAGGTGTCAGCTGGCGTCAGAATCCTTTCAGGGCTCAACAGGGACAAGGTCTGCTTCCAAGTGCATTCACGTGGCTGTTGGAAGGAGTCAGGTCTTCTCTGGGTTTTGGCTGGAGACATCATTTCCTTGCCCTGTGGACCCTTCCATAGGGTTGCTACTCATAACATAACAACTGATTCCTTCAGAGCAAAGGAAGAGAGAGAAAAATGAGTGAATGAAAGAGAGAGAGGGAAAAATAAAAGATGAGACAGGTGGGGGGATAGAAAGAAAGAGAGCCTCTGACAGAAGCATAGTTTTTCATAACCTAATCTCAGAAGTGACATTCCATGGCTTTGTCAAATTCTGTTAGAAGGGAGTTCCTATACAAGGAGAGAGAATTAGAGAGGCATGAATAGTGAAGTGGGATCACTGAGAGCCATCTTTGAGGCTGCCTACCACACCTGCATTTGAGAATGCCATTTTATTTTGTATACACATAACCAAACATAATTATGCTATGGCATAGAACATGCAATTCTGAGATTGTTCATTCAGGGACCTTTAGTGGAAACCATTTGGGAAGCTTTGTATTCATTTGGCTCCTATGTTTAAGGAGTTGCCCTAAGTTGGACTTCTGCTTGCTGGTCCCTGGATACCATCTGAGGGACCATGAAAACACTGTAGGTAGATGAGAAGGAAAAGAAAACATTTTGCTGAACACTGTGGAAGGGATAAGGGAAGAACAGAGTGTGTTCTTGCTCATGGATGTGACATGGTTAAGTTGGAGCAACACTAGGAGACAGAACAGAAAACAGACTGCATTTAAGCCAGTGTTCACAACACATGCTCTTTATACCAAATGCTGTTGGTGGTAGATGTAGGGATGGGGCAAGGCAGAATGTCAGTGGGTCTATCTTAGTGCTGGGCAAGATACTAAAGAAGAGGAGAGAACTGAGCTTCTCCCCAAACCATGGAGGTGGAGGTGGTGTATACAAAATGGGTAGGGGCTTTGAAAGGTGGAGGAGAAAGTTATATTTAGGAACAGACTTGGTGGGAGAGCAGGCGTATATGGAATTCGGGTCCTGGCTTTTTTGTCATTGTCTTGCCCCTCATTCTTAGTGTGTCTCTTTGGGGTATCTTCCACCTGTATAGCTCTGTCATGGGTGGAAGAGCCTCTGGTGACCTTGGAAAGCACAGCCGTCCTTCAGGAAGTTTCCTGTGGAGCTGGGATGCCTGGGATACCCACTCTGAGCAAGTAAGCCCTTTTCTTTTCCTGGAAGGGATGGTCTTTGAGGGGAAAGGGCTAATTGGTTAGGAAAAAGCCCAATAGCTTCATCTTAAAGAAACCAAGTTTAATCAAGGATTTCAAGGAAATAACTAACCAGCTGTTTTGAACTAATTAAATGTAATTGGTTATCTCTTATAAAGAGTTAATGCACCACAAGGAACACCATTATTTTTAGGATCCCAAGGAAGCAGAGATTTATTTGAAACTTCATAATGAAGGTAGATCCAGGTTCTGTGAGGTGATGAGTAAAGAGAACCATCAAATTAATAGTTTTCTGAACTCTGTCTGAATTTGTGTAATTTATAAGGGAAGTGGGGGAGATTGTCTAATTTTATTCATTTTTGTCCCAAGAATAGCTTGTCAGAGCTTACATGTCACAATTTGGGGATTTAATGAGTTGGCATTTTCAGGCTCACTTTTTAATTAATCTTTGCTCTTACCAGGGTAGGGGTGGGCTCATCCTTCCTTCCTGACCCAGAGTTAGGAGTGTGAGGTCTGAGTCCTGACTGTCTAACCTTCCTATGGACTGGGGCTTTGAAGTAGATGCCCATAGGCTGGACAACCAAGGCAGTGGTTGGGTGAGGGGTGGGCTTAGCAGAGCTGAGTTGGCCTCATTATATTTAGGAAGTTGTAATCTTGTGTCTTTGCCCAAACAAACCTTGAAGTTACTTTGTTCTTTCCTTCCCTGACAGTAGAAAGCTAGTTAAATTAGGGAATATAAAAAAGTAGATGCAAATATACGTTAATATTTATCTACCTACTTACTTACTCATTTACTTGAAGTAATTATTTTTATTTTAACCTTAATTTAGAGCTGAACACCAGATTGTTGGTGTAGGGTCAAAACTCCTCTTTGAGGGGCGCCTGGGTGGCGCAGTCGGTTAAGCGTCCGACTTCAGCCAGGTCACGATCTCGCGGTCCGTGAGTTCGAGCCCCGCGTCGGGCTCTGGGCTGATGGCTCGGAGCCTGGAGCCTGTTTCCGATTCTGTGTCTCCCTCTCTCTCTGCCCCTCCCCCGTTCATGCTCTGTCTCTCTCTGTCCCAAAAATAAATAAACATTGAAAAAAAAAAAAAAAACTCCTCTTTGAGGACATATTGCTGATCAGAATTCTGTGTTGTCTTTCTTGTACATACCATTTTCTACAATGCATCATCTCTGATATCTAATTTTAGTTTTTTTTTTAAAGTGGAGTGAAAGTTGTGTTCACTTACAAAGTAGAATCTTAAAGTTTTACATTTCCTTCCCAATCTTTTGCGATTGTATCACTCATAACTAATTCAGTAAGTTTTTATTAGCATTTTTCAAAGCATTCCAATTTAGCTCTTATAGAAGTAACTCTTCTTTTTCACACTCATATTTTATCAGTATATACAATATTTTGTTGAATTAGATATTTACATTAACATATAAATGTGGGGGCGCCTGTGTGACTCAGTCCGTTGAGCATCCAGCTTCGGTTCAGGTCATGATCTCGCAGTTCTTGAGTTTGAGCCCCACATTGGGCTCTGTGCTGAAAGCTTGGAGCCTGGAGCCTGCTTCAGATTCTGTGTCTCCCTCTCTCTCCAACCCTCCCCCGCTTGCTCTCTCTCTCTTTCTCTCTCTCTCTCTCGAAAATAAACATTAAGAAAAACATATAAATGTCACATTCAAATGTTACATGTTAAATACGTTAACACAATAAATGGCAAACCACATTTGGGAACAATTTACTCTTGGAAAGTATAGAACTCAATTGGTGGAAGGAAAGAGTGTATTACTTACTGTTTACTAGCTTTGAGCTCAGAATGCTGTATGTTTTAAAGGGAATAGAGAGTGTCAGTTAATCTAGAACAGGGATCAACATACTTTTTTTTCTGCAAAGGGCCACAGAATAAATGTTTTGACTTTGCAGACCATATAGTTTCTATCTCCAACTACTCAACTCTGCCATTGTAGCACAAAAGCAGCCATAGACAATGTGTAAATGAATGGGTTTGGTGATGTTTCAATAAAACTTTATTTACCAAAAAAGGGCAGTGGGTGGGATTTAGCCTGAAGGTGGTTGTTTGCCAACCCCAGATCTAGAACATGGGTAAATTCAGGTAGATTAAGAGAGTTCCTGCTCATCATGATTTGATCCATCAAATGTTTATTGAGTGCCAACCTTTTATATCTGTGATAGATAAGATAACAATGTGGCTTATTTTTCCAAGCTGTAATATGATCCATGCCTTTGTACTGACTCTTCTGTGGTCTAGATTATTTTCCATGCCTCTTTCATAACCGGGCAAATTTCTGCCTGTCTTTCAAACCACATCTCATAAATCACCTCCTTAGGGAAGACTTCCTGTCTGCCAGCTAACTGAAACAGCCCTGCTCTGGTTGCTGAGGGATCCCCTAGTGCATTCTCCCATCATAGTGTTTATTATGTTGTATTGTAAAAAATGGCCTTCGTCCCTCTCTCTCCTTCTAAGCTGTGACCTTTTGAAGGCATGGACTGGGACTCAGTCATGTCCATGGTCCTTTGTTCATAGCAGGTGTTCATCAATTGTTTGTTGAATGAATGACAAAATCAATCTGGCAAAGCATGAACTACAGAGACCATTTGAGTAGGCTTTGCTATTATTTATGTGTATGTATTTTGACCTTATAACTTTTTTTCTTTGTATTTCTTCACTAAGAAGATGGAGGGAAGTGTAGCAGCTGTTCCTGACAAGTTTTACTATAATTTTCTCATAGAAACATGAACTTATTATTCATATACATTAGAAAAAAGTTATACATGTATATAGCTTTTAAGGTCAAATTCTACTACAAAATTTTTGAGTCAGACTCTGTTGGTTGGCTATTCACAGTCATTCTCAACCCTATTCTCCTTTGTTCACTTCCTATGATTGAGGATAAAAATCCAGACCTTCCCTTTACCAGGACTCTCTTGGCTTAGGGTGGCCATGTGACCCAGTTCTGGCCAATGACATGTAAGGAGGACTTTGCTGCAGATCTCCCAGGAAAGATTTTCCATTTCATTCTTACTTTTTTTTTTAAACCTTTTATTTGTTATTTTTGAGAGACAGAGACAGAGTGTGAGCAGGGGAGGGGCAGACAGAGAGGGAGACACAGACGCAGGCTCCAGGCTTTGAGCTGTCAGCACAGAGGCTGACGTGGGGCTCAAACCCACAAGCTGTGAGATCATGACCTGAGCCATAGTTGAGCTCAAACAACTGAGCCACCCAGGTGCCCCAAGATTTTCCATTTCTAATTGTGGTGGAGACAGCCAGGTATTGTCCATTTGTTCTTCCCTTTTTAGAACCTCTAATTTTTTTTTTTTTTTTTTTTGCCATGCATGTGACTGTCAGGAATAAACACTACATTCTCCAGCCTTTCTTATGGCTTTGTGACTAAATTCTGGCCAAAAGGCTATAGCAGAAGTGTTTTGTGGCAGCTTTCAGGAAATCTCCCTAAAGGAAAAGTCTCCTGTGACAAACTTTTATTCATACTTACTCCTTCCTGCTGGTTGGAATGTTGATGTGATGAATGGAACTGGAGTAACAGCTGGAACCATGAGGTGATCTTGGGAATGGAGGCTGTATCTAGAGTAGCAACAAGAGAGAAGGAGCTTTGTACTCTGAGGAGATACTGAACAGAACCTCCAAAGCGGCCCTGGACCACCTACCTTTAGACTCTTAGGTGAAACAATGTTCTGCCTTGTTCTAGCCACTCTTGTTTTGAGTTTCTGTTTTTCATTACCAAGTTAATCCTAACTGATACACTAATGAGAGGAGAGAGTTGCATGAGGACAACTCACTCACTCTCTCTCTCTCTCTCTTTCTGTCATTGGCTGTTCCATTCTCCATGTCCTGTCTGTGAAAACTAGATGTTTAGCGCTTGTGGCAGCCATCTTGTAACCCTGAGTAAACAAAGATGAAAAACAACACACTGAGGATGGTGGAGGTATAGGTTGGAAAGAAATGAGCACTCAGTGATATCCCTGAGCTTCCAGATGGTTCCTGGGACCATTTTCTTATGCAAGTTACTTTTAGGTAAACAACAAATGTCCTAATGTGATAAGCCATTTCAGTTTTAGTGGCTTCCCTGAAGTTTTACTTCAGTTTTAGTTTTTATTAATTTAGCTTAAGCTAAAGCAGTAGTCCCCTTGCTTCATGCCTGTTCAACCTTATTCTGCCTCTTACAGGGAACCACTTTCAACTTTTGGCTCTTTTCCTTGTTGACATTTAACTAAATACCTGCAATTTAAAAGAGAGGATTTTACTGTCCTAAATTACTCTTTTTACCCACCTCCCTAATGTCTCTTCTTCTGCTCTCAATATAGCTATCCCACTACTTTTGTTCATCATGACTTTTGTCAATATCACTCACAGCTGAGTCATGTAGTGTTCTCAAATTTCATGTCTTCTCTTTGCTTCTTTTTTCTTGGCACTGTTAATTGACTTGCTTTTTATTTGCTTAGTTTGCTATGTATCAGTAACTCACTTCCATATATTCCACTGAGCTGTAAAACTCTTTTTGTTCCATTTAAACACACAAAATCATCGGATGCTCCTTTTCCCTCTGGGAGCTGTCTCCCCTGGAGCCTTCCATCTAACTGCCCTGAGTGGACTGGCTGCTCTCTCTCTTTGCTGGCCAGTTTGCCATCTCAGGTGCTATCCTGGGATTCTTTTTGCCTCCTTTCTGTGCTGGAATCCCTGCTCCTAGATCCCATGTCTTTTTATTTCCTGGTTTTCTCAGTTGTTTGGCGGCAACACATCTTCCTGAATTTTTCTAAGAAAGAATACATTGTTTTTTAAAGATAAAATATTGTCTGGAAATGCCTTTATCTGACCTCCCCACTTGATGCATAGTTTGGCTGGCATAGAGTTCTTGGCTAGTGATTGTTTTCCCTTAGAATTTTGTAGACATTGCTATATTATGTCCTAACTTCTGCTGCTTTTGAGAAATCAGATATTATTTTTACCTGTTTTGTTTTTGTTTTTGTTTTCCTTCTTGAAAGCTTTAGAATCTTCCCTAAACCCCAGTGTTCTGAAATTTCATGAGAACGGTTTGTGTCTTTTTTGTTTGTTTGTTTATTGCTTGGGATATTTATTAAATTCTTTTAATCTGGAGACTTAAGTATTATGTCTTTGATCATTTTCTTTCTCTAAACTTCCTGGGGTTGAATTTTGGAACTTGTGTAAATCTGATGTTAGATACTCTGGATTGGTTCACTATTTTCTCTTTTCTCTCCTATTTTCCATCTCTTCATCTTTTTGTTCTAATTTCAGAAATATTTCCTCACCTTTGTCTTCTAATCTATTGAGTTTGTAAAATTCTGTCTTTACGTTCTATGGCATTTCATTCTTTATTCATGGATACCTTATTTGGATTTTATTAGCTTTAATTTTTTTTATTAAGTTGACCATCATTTAAGTACAGGGTAAAGAATAATCATACAAGAAAACAATACACTACACAAAATCTTAACACATGCAGGCATAAACACACATACACACAAACATGAAGGAAATGAAAGATAAATATCCCTACTTTTTTTTTTAATGTTTATTTATTTTTGAGAGCGAGAGAGACAAAGCACGAGCTGGGGAGGGGCAGGGAGAGAGGGAGACACAGAATGTGAAGCAGGATCCAGGCTCCGAGCTGTCAGCACAGAGCCGACATGGGGCTCGAACCCACGAACCGCGAGATCATGACCTGAGCTGAAGTTGGAGCTTAACCAACTGACCCACCCAGGTGCCCCAGATATCTCTATTTTTGATTCCACTTTTCCACAGCTGTCCATGCTGTGGACACTGTAAGAACACTATGTCAATGTTTTTGTGATAGTGTTTTTTGAATGCTTGAAATTTTCTTCTGCTCCCTGCATTGTTTCTTTTAAGTCCCGTTTCTTTTGTTTGTTTTGATGTTTCCTTTATGTTGGAGGTGTATGTACAATGGCTTTCCATTTTATGTAAGGTGAAAGTGCTAAAAAGATGACTGGAAGGTATGCATGAGGTGAGGGGGTTTGTACCAGTGATGGGTGATCAGATGGGAACTTAGGTATTTCACTGGAGGGCCCCTAAGTCTCTCATCATCTGCAGTTCTTTGTTCTTGGGCTGGTCCATTTCTGCAGAGTAATCCTCTGTGTTTTCTGCCTGGAGGTAGACACTTGGCTGTCACAGTTCTGGAAACTGGGGGTAGGGTGGTATCTTAACCACTTAAACCCCTGTTTTTTTGGTAGGGTTTTTTTTTTCTTTTCTCAATTAACAGATTTACTGAGGTGTAGTGGACAGAGCCTCTTGCATTTAGTGCAAGCACTGACCCCTCTTCTGCTGTGCAAGTTTCTCTTTACTTCTTCCTTGGAGGAGGAGTCTTAGGAGGTGCCTGGTGACTCCAACTGTTTTTCTGGGGTCTGCAGCACGATCCAGCTTGCCTTTTAGTTTAGTTTTCAGCTTCTCTGGTCTGCTAAGTCATTTACCATTGCCCATCTACTTTCCAGCATCCACAGTTTAGATACTGTCATCATCTTAATGGGATTGAAAAGTGAAGAAAAAAAGCACAGGTACAATCTGTCATGTTTAACCAGAAGCCCTATCAGGTTTGTTTGTTTGTTTGTTTGTTCATTCATTTTTTTTTTTTCACCAGCTTAATATCATCAATTCTTACTACTCAGATGTGGGCTCCTTGAACTGTTTGGGGGCTAAGGGTCAGAAGTAAAGGATGTATATATATGTGCGCATGTTTGTGTCTTTTGTGTATGTGCAAGGCTATGTATGAGATTATGTGTATGTCTGTGTGTGTTGGTTAAAATGAGAGTAAGTGTGTTAGCTAAGGAAATAAATGGGTCTGGCATGGTGAGTGTGAGGAATTGGGAGGGTGGGGAGAAGGGCAGGGAATAGGAGGAAGGCAGACTTGCAAGTTTTACAGTATATTTTACCTCAATGGAATATTTCCTTCCTATTCTTAACCTGGCCCTTCAGCTCATCTCTTTAAACCAGAAACCCTGGGATCAGGGTCAAACACAGGCCAAGTGTGAGATTTAACTTTGCTCCCTTCCACAGCACCTTTTAAACTCTCGCTCAGCCACTTTGGACTCAGCCACTTTGGACTTTCTTAGAGCTCTCTGGTTGCCCAAATTTCCACTTTGTTTTTATCTTCCAAGTAGTGCTCTCTGCTTCTGCCCCCTCCTTGCACAGAATCTGAAAATACAAAATGTCTTCTTCTTTATATGCATTTGGTATCTTATTTAATTTCTGTGCTACTTTGGTCTTCTGATGGTCAGCCCACATCTTTCCCCTTTCTCACTGATACTCTTTACAGTCCTGTGTGTTTTTCTAAGATGTCACAGCGCTCTTGTTAAGGAGGTAGGGCAGCTAATATTTCTATTTTATGGATGGAAAAACTGATGTGAAGAGGTACATCCAAGGATACATTTAATAAATGCTATTTTAGGATGGATGTGAATGGAAACCGTAATTTCTGAGCAGTCTGGGCCTATAGGTTGGGAGGAAGGGTATAAAGCCATAGGGAGGAAAACCCATCCTTAATTGTGCTTCTACTCTGTGGTCAGACAGCCAGGGACTGTACTTGGGGTTACATATGTTGTACTTGGGGTTACAACAAGATGTTGTCTCATTCTTCAGTCAGTATTGTGAGCTTGTTATTTTTATCTTCATTGTCCAGATGAAGCTCAGAGAAGCTATAAAACTTTCCAGTTGTCACACAGACCATCCAGCTGTGATTAAATGGGGCTATGTCCTATAACACCTGACAAAGTTGATATTCGACCCCAGGACTGCACAGTTTTAGAGCCCACATGAGTATGTGTTGTTAACCTTTTCCTCAGTGTCTGCAACTGATCATTGAAATTTCTGTCACTTAGAGTGGAAACCAAATGTAAGTGTCTCTGCAGTCAGTTCACAGAGATTACTCTAATTTAAAGAGCAGACTCATGTATTTTTCTGTTTTGGGAGAAAGATAAATTATGTGTTTGAGGACATATTTCTTTAGTGGCTCCTTTATAAAAGCTTTTTTTTAAAAAAAAAACAACCTTGTTTCTGAGTCCATAGACAATATTTAAAAAAAAATTTTTTTATGTTTATTTATTTTTGAGAGATACCGAGAGACAGAGCATGAGAAGGGTAGAGAGAGAGGGAGACACAGAATCCAAAGCAGGCTCCAGGGTCTGAGCTGTCAGCACAGAGCCCAACGCAGGGCTTGAACTCATAAACTGCGAGATCGTGACCTGAGCCAAAGTCAGATGCTTAACCGACTGAGCCACCCAGGCTCCCCCATAGACAATATTTTTAATTGCCCTGCTTTTTTTCCCTGAGTTATAAAAGCCATGCTGTTAAAGTTACAAATGTTAAAAATTTTATTATTTGCTAAAATCTCTGCCTCAGAGTGTATTCTGTTGGCTTGGATTTACACAAAAGTGTTATAAATAAAAGATTTAAATAGAAAATGTGCTTGATGTGGAAATTCAATAGTTAAGAGGCCCACAAAACTTGCCAGATGTTTGTGTGAGAAGCTGGCACTTCAGGTGGGTAAGTATTTATTGCTTCCTGTAGGGTAATATGAGCTGCTGGGGAGCCATGAAGTAAAAAAGGAGACCCTTGTCTGTACTGGGGAAAGAGCATAGTGGCACTGACTTCATAATTAGAGAAAAAACTAAATGTGAGGATACACCAACCCGCAGCTCTGCTGTTTCAAAATATCTTTTTATTCTAAGGATAATGACTTTTTTTTTCTTTTGCTTATGTTGCTATTTTTTTCCTAGGGAGTTCAAACTTTGTGTTTATAGGGTGACCTCAGGGGACATTTACTGGACATTTACTGGAGCTTTGGAGCATGTGAATTCCAGGCACATTTCTGGAAGCACATATTGGCTGTTATAGATGAGGTGAACAAGTTGCTGCCCACATCCAAGTTCGGCCTGAGCCACACAGCTGCCTCAAGTCTAGTAACTTTCTGTGAGATCCAAAAGGAAATTAGTTTTGCTCCCTTCTCATTTTTCACAAAACCATCCCAACACATTCCTCAGTTTGTCATATTCAAAACATTTTCTGATGGCTCTTTTCCTTGTTTGGGCTCTTTTTTTTCTCTTCTCTTCTTCTTCCTTCCTTCCTTCCTTCCTTCCTTCCTTCCGCTTAAAAAAACATATAGGGGCATCTGGGTGACTCAGTCAGGTAAGTGTCTATCTCACGGTACGTGAGTTTGAGCCCTGTGTTGGGCTCTGTGCTGACAGCTCAGAGCCTGGAACCTGCTTCTGATTCTGTCTCTATCTCTCTCTGCACCTCCCCTGCTCACGCTCTCTTTTGCAAAAACAAAGCAAAAACAAAGCATATATGATTTTCATCATTCTAAGTTTTCTTTCTAATTGTGCTAAAATGACAGCTACTTTTGGATTTTCCTAAGTGGTTTTGTTTCTTATTTTTTAAGAACATGCTGGGCATGTTTTAACATACGGGCACTAATTGATATTGTGCCTAGAAAATGGTTTGGCACTGTGAGAAATAGTAAAGAAGTGAAATGATCACTTGTATTAGAGTGACGAGGTGGGTATAGTCCAACAGTCTGAGGGGAAAACAAGGAACATATACAATGGACACTCGTGCTTGCAATAAGCAGGTGCTCAGAAGTGTTTGTTGGTTGACTGAGTGAAGACGATGTTCCAGGGGCCTGAAATAGAAAAAGTTTCAGGGAGGCGGTAGGATTTAAGTTGCCAAATATTCACATATCCAAATGCATTTAGATAGATAAGAGGGAAGTCCTGCCTACCACGGTAGGGGGTGGGGGGGGGGTTGCATTTTACAAAATGAAGAGGTGAGCAGAGGCTTGATTCCTAAGGCAACAAGTGAGAAAATCTGAGTCAACTAGAGTGTCATCTTGGGGAGAAATGAAGAATGATTCCATGAGATCCATACATTCCTCTTCTGTCCCTATAAATCCCCTTGTCCCTTGTTAGTCATTGTCCCTTGTCTCTTGGCTCCTCTGAGCTGTGGGAAACTCCCTGCTGGGCTTCAACTATCCTGTGTGTGGCAGGGTGAGAGACACACTTGTTTAGAAAAGTAACACTATAAAAGTAGAAGAGGTGTCTTGGGTCCTATAGCGAGCGTGTGTGTGTGCGTGTGTGTGTGCGCGTGTGCGCGTGCTGATGAAAAGAAGAAGTGTTGAATTCCTAAACTCTCTGCCCCGCCCGCCACCCCTCCCCCCCCCATATTGGACAGCTTGTGTCAGCATTTCCTTGGCGTGAATTTCGTCCTTGCAGAGTCTTGCATTGTATTTCAAAATTATGCAAAGAGGTTTTTAGCAGCATAACAGGAATGCTTAGTTATCCCTTTATTGGGGAGTAAATTAGATGGTTATAAAGTTAAATAAAACCCAGAAAGTTCCTACTGCGTTTTCTTAAAATCCTTTGTCAAAACAAATAGCCTTGAAATGAACATAAAAATTTAAATGGCATTGAGTCTAATGAAACAACATGAGCCTAATGAAGTTGGAGTGCTGTGTGAGTACTGGGAAAGCAGGCCTGCTTTTATCTTATTGGAATGTTTACGTCCTTGCCTGTCTCCTAATCACACAGTGGTAACGTCATCCTGAGAAAATGCTTTCAGAAAGATTGCAAGTAAAAAACAAGAATGAGACAGCCTCGGGTTAACAATGCAGAATCCCCCAAGAAGTCAGACTAAATCAATTGGTTAGGATAGAGGGCACTGGGCTAGAAGATTGCCCCGATCTTACTTTTGGGTATGTGAATATGTGTGTCATTGATAAAGGGTCTCACGACTGTAACTGGGACAACACCTCCAACTCCATCTGTTGGAAATCAAAGTCTTTATCATGTTCTCCATAATCAGCGTTCTCTCCACTGTTACCTTTGGTTCCTTCCTCTCTCTTTCCATATCCCTAAGTTGCTAAATTTTATCAGTTCCTCTCTCAGTGCCTCCAAAATCTCTGTCATCCATTCCATGGCTACAGCCACCAGTTCTGTTCATTTTCTTGACCTTCATCCCTCATCTCTGTGACTGTAGGCTCACCAACCTCCACCTCATCCCCCCCCCAAGTGGTCAATTAATCATCCTAAATCCAATGTCACTGTGTCATTCACCTGACCACCGCCCACAGAATAATCCTGATAGTCAAAGGCCACTTACCACCCAGTTCTAATCTGCTTTCTTAGCTCCATTTCTTGATATTGCCTTAGATGGACATAGGACCAGTACAACCACTTGACTGGCCTTGCTCATATTCCACTTGAATGTGGCTTGTTCGTTCCCTCACCATGCCTTTGTTTACTTGTTCCCACATTTAGGATGATGCTTTTCTTCCTCACTACTTATGCAATTTCTTGCAAGGTAACAGCTTGTCACTTTTTTAGTCACCTCTTGGAGAATCTGTTGAAGGCCATCCTTCATCCTGGAAAAGTGCATATCCAAAGAGTTCATTGGCCCCTGAAGTTCCATTAATGTACCCCTTAAAAGAACATTGATCTTAAATGAAGAATCACTGCTTAAGGTCAAGTTGAAATCCCTAGTCCTCCATATAGCCTTTACTAAATAAATTACTCTGGCTAATGATGAGAACTCCTCTACCCCTTCTTTTCTCACCTGAACGCCTCTGAAGTTGGTGTGTTTTCCACTGACTAAAGACCATTGTGTACTGTTTGTTTTCTTTCTATGCATATGGTTTGTTTCCCCACATAAACTAAAGCTCCTTGAAGGTATGACCCTGCCAAATACCTCTTAGAATTGTATAGAACTCAGTGTATATTGTTTTGATTGGTCAAAGAATACAATCAGGCACATATAGGAGTCAAAAAGACAGTTTTGGGGTGCCTGGGTGACTCAGTCCATTAAGTGTCTGACTCTTGATTTTATCTCAGGTCATGATCCCATGGTTTGTGAGTTTGAGCCCTGCATTGGGCTGTCATTGCAGAGCTTGCTAGGGATTCTCTCTCTCTCTCTCTGTCTCTGCCCCTCCCCTGCTCATTCTCTCTCTTTCGTTCTCAAAAATAAATAAACACTCTTGGGGTACCTGGGTGGCTCAATCGATTGAATGTCCTACTCTTGGTTTCAGCTCAGGTCATGATCTCACAGTTTGTGAGTTCAGGCCCCCTGTGGGACTCTGTGCCAACACTGTGGAGCCTGCATGGGATTCTCTGCCTCCCTCTCTCTCTGCCTCTTCCCTGCTTGTGTGCACCCTGTCTCTCAAACTCTCAAAAACAAACAAACAAACAAACATTAAAATAAATAAAGGAGCATAAAAAAAGGGCAGTTTTTTTCTTCTTCTACCCCTATTGTTGTGGAACATGTTCTGGAGAGACTTCTGAGGTCCAGTGAGTCAACCTGATCACTCTGGTTGGCCTCCTGATCTGTGAGTAAGTTACTGGAATGATTTTCAGAATGGCCACTGCCTCTGAAATTCCTGATCTAGAAGGAGGGAAAAAAAGTAGCCATGTTTCATGTTTAAGTGCATTTTGGGATGAATAAGGAATTGGCATTTAGTGCAAGATCTTGACAAATTGTTAAGATGATGAGTGCATCCTGGGTGTACTCTGGTTTACTTTCTAGGTTCCTTCCTCCTTGACATTATGTACCTCAGGTGTCTCTCTCCTAACCTGAATCTGTACACAGGAAATGCTGTACTATGAATTATTTAGACCTCTGTCTGAATGGCAGCCTCTTTATTCTTTATTCCAGAATTATTTATAGTTAAAGTCTTATTTTTAATTATGGCATGAAAGGGGCTCCTGAGTGGCTCGGTCAGTTAAGCGTGCTACTTCTGCTCAGGTCATGATCTCATGGTTCATGGGTTCAAGCCCTGCATTGGGCTCTGTGCTGACAGCTCAGAGCCTGGAGCCTGCTTCAGATTCTGTGTCTCCCTCGCTCTCTGCTCCTCCCCAACTCACACTCTGTCTCTCAAAAATAAATAAACATTGAAAAAATTTTTAATTATGGCATGAAAAACTTGTTTTTTTAGTAAAGGTAGTCCATACATCTGATAATATGAAAGGAATTTTAGGGGGCAATGGCTCAAACCTAAAATAACATCATGTAATTTAACATCTGTACCATCCTTTTCACTCCCCTAACACACACACACACACACACACACACACACACCCATGGCTGGAAGTGGCTTCTGTATAATGGATATATACAGTCTTAATAGCACTAATCATTAATTGAGGAAGCCTTCATTTTCCAAGTTCCCAAAATAATCTGAGCCACAAAGGCTTTACCACTTAGTATGTTCTCCAGTAGAGAAGGAATATGGGATGGCAGGGAAGAGGTAACAAGAAGTCGAATGAGCAATATGTTATAGGTTCAAGATTAAGAGTTGGTCTAGGACTAACAGGTGTAGAAGTGTTTGAGTTACAAACCCCAATAGCAGTAAAAGCTATCTATCTATTACGGGCAGCTAAGAGCAGTGCCTCTCAAACTAGTCTAGGTGACAGAGCCCCTGGACAAACTGGTGCTCTTTACTTATATCATACTCTTTATGGAACACCATAAAATGTTGACATATTTTACCCCAGCAGGCAAACAAGGAGCAGGTTGCTGGCAGAAACCAGGCCTATATTATATGTATGCAATAAAATCGTACTATCATAAACACACTTCCACCAATACAAAATGAAGCACAGACCTCAGTGGGGAGGAGAGAGGGAAGATGACTTTTCTGGCTTACTGACACTCAGAGAGAGGGTCTGTGGACAGCAGGCATGCCTACACCCTCCCAGAGTGGTGACCCTGGGTAGAAAGGCTGATGGCAAAGTCAGTGACCATGCCAACTGAGGAATAAGGGCCCTTTCTTGATTTTTGTAAAACTCCATAAGCCTCCCAGTTTTGATTCAACCAAGGAAAGGAGGGGGTGCTTCTAAAGAACTGCAGTTAGATTTTCTGCTCAGCAGGAGAATCTGATCAAGATTTAATTTGATATAGAACCATTAAAAATTGATGTTTCTTGTACTCAATTGCCATGGAGTAATTCATATCATTATAGGTTTTGGTTCTTATTTCACTGTTGGGACTACTCATTCTCAACAATGCCTTCATCAAGCCTTGAGTTTAAGAATTCCTTCCATCACTGTGTTGAAATCTGGCTTAAGTGTATACCCTATTGTTAAGCTTCTGGTGACCACATAAACCGCCCTCTGTCTGGGTGTGCTAACTAGCTCATAGGAATAGGCCCCAGAGGCTAGAAAATGATGAAGAAACACTTATGTCAGTTTTTTCTATGAATTGAAGGAAGGCCATTACAGATCAAATTCAGGTGAGGAATACCTGGACTTGACTCCTGACACCAAGGTCGAGACCTACAAAGGTAGAGCAGTACTTCTCAAACTTTAGTGTGCATGTGAATCACCACCCCCGCCCCCCACCCGAGAACTTGTTAAAATGCTAATTCTGACTCAGTAGGTCTGGGATGGTGCCTGAGAACCTGCATTTCCCAGATGATGAGGTGATGTAGGTTCATAGACCATACTGTGAGTAGAATTTGTCTTAATTTCTGTTCTATCTCTTCCTCAAACTTGCTCTTTGGAAGTTATTTAGGCTTTAAAAGTTATTTAGCTTGTCTAGATCTTAGCTTCCTTAACTGTAAAAGAAGGGAATTGGTTTTAACATTTTTGAGATGGACATTTTTTATGGTTTCTGCCCATCATGCATTGCCCCTATCAGCGGTTTGATTTCCTTCTGGCGAATTTACTTTTTGTCTTTATATGCAGTTGTGTAGGTAAGTCCCAAGACTTGCTGTCCCATTATGATATCTAGTAGAGACCCTCCAGGCTCAGTTCCCTGACCTTCCTCTTATAGTCCAGGCATAGCAAAAGTCATGATGGGACTCAAGACCAGTAGACTTGACCTACTGGTTTCTCTCTCTCCTAGGACTTTGAGTCTTGTAGCCTGAAGCTAGGGGAGAAGAACCATTGAAATTCATCATTCCAGCTGTGGGGGAAGCACTCAACTGCCAGCAAAACCTTTTGGGGTCTCCTTATACCTGTCTGTTCCAAGCTTTGTTCTCTAGTCTTCCCTTCAATCTTGTGAGCAGCCCCATAGTGTTCTAGAATATTCTCTTTTTATTTAAGTTACCCCAAATCAATGTCTCTTGCTTGCAAGCAGAGACTAATCTAGTTCTCCAAGTTCCTTCTGACTAGAGACTTGTAGGATTCAAGTCCTCAACGGCTTGTTGACGAATTGATAACTATTCACTATAAGTAAAGGGAAAGGCACAAGAATACTTTTCCGAAGGAAGGCTTGGGCATGGGGTTGGGTGTAGGTTCCTGGTGCTGGTGAGGGACTTACATTATTTTCCAGCTAACTGAGCTGTGGCTTGTACTTCAAAGAAAGCAGCAAGGCTCTTAATGAGGCAGGCCTCTTGAACCTATTTATAGTTAGAAATGCCAGGAAGCTTTTGTACTTTGCTTCCTTTGACCCTACCCATCAGTGCATGGGGTTTTCCGAGGGGCTCTAGAATTGCCTGTCCAAAATTGAGAATAGAAGCTAAAAGCAGTCAGAAAAGATTCCGGTGAGTAAGAACATTGCTAAGCAGTAACAGAGCTTATAGCTCAGTTGCCTTGAATTGCAGTTTGAGGAATAAAGACACCAGACACCTTGCCCTCATTACCAAGATTGTAATAAGGATTGGAAATGCCATACACATATGTCCCTGCTTCCTAACTTGTGCCAGAATGGCCAGCGGCTCATTAGTCGACTTAAGTCACTCTCTTCCTGGTCTAGGGCTTCGGCTACTATGACCATTTCTTGTTGTCTGTCAGAGCATACTAGGAATGAACTTGCAGTCCAGCATTTCACTCCTTACCTTTCTTATCCTCATCCTACACTTGGCTTTTTAGGGGCCAGTAAATAATACTCTTCTATTCTCACCCAGTTCTGAGGAGTCAGAAAGATGAAGATCACATGCCAGCTTTATTGCCAAAGCCCTATCGAAGGTATACAGCTTAGACTACTGCCCAGTAGGCTTTCCAAAGCTTCATTTCTGGTCCCCATCTGGCTTCAGGCCCCTGCTAACAAGGGGCAGCACCTGCTGTGCTTAAGCTTCCTCTTGGAGGAGATCAGAATGTGTGTGTAGGCTGCAGAGACAAAGGGGAACATAGTCAATGTATACTGAGCTGAATTATGTTATGGTTTCCTGTTCTATACTTTTCATTGGCAAATAAATAATTCCTTTTCCTCCCTTTCAATCATATTTTCAATATTAAATTGACCTGTTTACTTCCTAGACAGTTTCTTCCTACTTCTGTTTAGCCTCAATCTTCCTTGTTCCTCCATATTTAGGGTCCCAAGGGCACAAAAACAAGTATCTACCCTGAATGTAATGTTAACTAGAATTATTGACTACAGTGAAACATGGCCCACCTGAAAACTGAGATTGTATCAGCCATTTACTTTGTGTAATAGGACATTCTGCACTTGCTGAGGAAGGACCCTGGTTGTGCCCCACTGATGCTCCTTTGGCATGGAGGCAGCAGGGAAAGGGTATAGTCCTTCTCAGGCTTTTTAGTTTTCATAAGAGAATGTCTCTTATGAAAAAGACATAAGAAGAGAATTCTTCCCCTTGGTAGACTGTTAAAGGGTATAGGGGATGTAGTATATGACACAGTAGTCCAGGTTCCTGCCAGAGACAATACCTCGGACTCTGTTATTCAGTTCTTAGTGAAAGCTCAATTCCAAGACATAAAACTCTAAGAGGATTGTTGGAAGCCTGTCAATTCCTCCAGCAGGCCAAAGTTTATCCCCCAAATCAAGCCAGATCATCAAAGAACCATGTACTTGGAACACATTGTTTTGATCTCTTGTAAACTACTTTTACTGAACTGGACTTTGGGGAGAATCAATGATGCATAAGAGGAAGCCTGAAAGCTGCCTGTTGTACTTCTTGAAGGAGCATCAGTGAGGCTGTTGTCAACTATATTATATCACTGCCCTTTGTGAGGACCCATAGGAGAAAATTTTTTTTCAGATATGAATACTAAGTAAATCTATCTTTCTCTTAAACAAAATGACTTTGAAGAATTTTATGTTCATTGTAGTTTTTGTAATTGATAATATTTCCCTTTTAGGTTTGGCTGCCATGACACTTAGAAGTGAAGTTGGGACGTGTAATCTTTGTATATGACATTCTGACATACCTTTTTTGGGTATATTTAATTTGCTTATAGTTTCAAATACTATTCTACCCTTGTTTTCTTCTTTGCTCTGATCTTTATCTACTTTCTTTTCTTTTTAAAAAATTTTTAATTTATTTTTTTAAAATTTACATCCAAATTAGTTAGCATATAGTGCAACAATGATTTCAGGAGTAGATTCCTTAGTGCCCCTTACCCACTTAGCCCATCCCCCCTCCCACACCCCTTCCAGTAACCCTCAGTTTGTTCCCCATATTTATGAATCTCTTCTGTTTTGTCCTCCTCCCTGTTTTTATATTATTTTTGTTTCCCTTCTCTTATGTTCATCTGTTTTGTCTCTTAAAGTCCTCATATGAGTGAAGTCATATGATATTTGTCTTTCTCTGACTGGCTAATTTCACTTAGCATAATACCCTCTAGTTCCATCCACGCAGTTGCAAATGGCAAGATTTCATTCTTTTTGATTGTCGAGCAATACTCCATTGTATATATATACCACATCTTCTTTATCCATTCATCCATTGATGGACATTTGGGCTCTCTCCATACTTCGGCTATTGTCAATAGTGCTGCTATAAACATTGGGATGCATGTGTCCCTTCGAAACAGCACACCTGTATCCCTTGGATAAATACCTAGTAGTGCAATTGCTGTGTCATAGGGTAGTTCTGTTTTTAGTTTTTTGAGGAACCTCCATACTGTTTTCCAGAGTGGCTGCACCAGCTTGCATTCCCATTTATCTTCTTTCTTTACCAAGTTGTCTTATATTTTGTATGCTACTTCAAACTCAGTAAGGATGAGTTAGAGTATCGTTAAATTCATGAATTAAAAAAGAATATACAGAGTTATATTTCCTTTACAGAGGAGAATATTCTTACCACTTGTCCATACAGTAATTTCTTGCCTTGTTGTCTGGGGTCCATTTCTGCCCACAACTCTCATACTTCTGACTTGGCCTGCTTTGAAGCTTATTTGGCTCACTCAAGGATTAGAATTACTTCTGATGCTTTTACTACATTTGAGAAGAATATTAGTTATTTGCTCAGGTGATTCTCTTTTGTTTGTGAACTGTGAGGAATAGTTGGTATGAAGCTGGGGTGGGGATGCATGTAATGAAGGAAGCTCAGGCTAGTCACCAGCCTTACATCAGAGGTAACAGGATGATGGGAAGCTACATGTCCATGCAAAATATCTTTCAATTCAACATGGATCAAAGCATTTGTTTGATAAAAATTTTACTATGCCTTGAATGGGCATTTATTGTCAAGGTAGTAGAAAGTCATTGCTAAGAAAAGTAGGGTATGTCAGCATAATGTGTTAAGTTACAAAAATCATTTTGAACTCATGACCCCCCTCACAAAGAAATATTTTTTCCAGTTCTGTTATTTCCCAAAGTGGCCCAGCAGCAGAAGCAGCCCTTTTGTATACTCTTGGCTTTCTAAGTATTGGCCCCTAGCAGGAGCCCAAGCTTCCTATAGGGGAAGTGATTACATTTCTCAGTATAGGAAAACTTGAGAATATTCTATGGTTGCTGGGAAAAAAAAGTACTTTCAAAGATGTCAGGTGGCAGGGAAAAGACAAAGAAACCAGGTTATAGAACCACATTGTAACAATTTGAACATTAAGAAATCAGGGGCATGTTACTATATGCTGTTTTTTGTTTGTTTGTTTCTTATATTAAGTATATATCTGTTCTTATAGCATCTTAGAAGTGTTTTTAAAAATGCATTTTCGGGGCGCCTGGGTGGCGCAGTTGGTTAAGCGTCCGACTTCAGCCAGGTCACGATCTCGCGGTCCGTGAGTTCCAGCCCCGCGTCAGGCTCCGGGCTGATGGCTCGGAGCCTGGAGCCTGGAGCCTGTTTCCGATTCTGTGTCTCCCTCTCTCTCTGCCCCTCCCCCGTTCATGCTGTGTCTCTCTGTCCCAAAAATAAGTAAAAAACGTTGAAAAAAATAAAAATGCATTTTCAGGGGCATCTGGATGGCTCAGTTGGTTAAATGTCCGACTTCAGCTCATATCATGATCTCATAGTTAATGAGTTCGAGCCCTGTGTTGGTCTCTGTGCTGATAGCTGGGAGCCTGGAGCAGGCTTCAGATTCTGTGTCTCCCTCTCTCTCTCTGTCTTTCCTCTGCTCACACTCTGTCTCTCTCAGAAAATAAATAAACATTAAAAATAAAAAAAATTCATTTTCAAAGTCCAGAGAAAAATAGTAGAAACTACTAAAAACAGGAATAATTGGACAGTATTCACTGTCTCATACAAAAATGGCATAGAGGTCCAGGATTTAATTGGCACAATGGTAACACACGGTAACTAAGTTGAGAGAGGAGTTAACAGTGTGTAGGCAAGATTTTCAATGTCCAGATGTCCTAAGGAGGAGAGGTAATTGCACAGACCCAATCTTTCATCTCCTAAGAAACAGAACCCTTAGATGGCCTTACTAATCATAATAAAATAGTAATTAGGAATATAAGCTTTTCTAATAATGCTAACCAGCCAGGTCACTATAGTGTAATGAGAGGACAAAGGTTCATGCTGACCAAGTGAAACTCAAATATCTCAATACATTATTTCAAGGGGAGATACCAAAACCTGTGTGAAAAGTGTGATCTTAGAGTTTTAGTGACATAATAAAGGAAGGTGAATTCCTAAAATAGCTTAACCAGATTCCATGTCAGACAGGAAACAGAAAGCAAACAAAGCACAAGTACATCAACCACCCGCCCCATCCTAACACACAAGTACCCAAAATATCAATAATGCAGGACTTGCAAATGTAACTGACTAGTCTGAGATTTTTTTTTTGAGAGAGAGAGAATAGATTTGGTATCATTACTTACTGCAAGGCTAAGAAGATATAGAATTTAAATTAATGTATTAGCACTAAAAGTAGTTTAAGTTTAATAACAAGTTCTGTAACACTGGTGCTATTTTGTCAGGGTTTTGCCTACTTCTCAAATGTTTAAAACATTTATGAGAATATGACATTTTAGATTTGTGATTGTAATTCAATGTCGAGGAGAGCTTGAGCAAAAAAAAGTGTGTATTCAATATTTGAATGTTTAGGAAAATCTGATTTGTTAAGTTATAGGCACTTATTATTTGTGTAACTAAATTGTATATTTTGAGAGCCATTGATTCCTTCATATTTGAAAGAATGTTAATTATTTTATAGATTTATAAAAGGTATATATATTGTACCTGAAACAATAGTTGAAGTGGAGTTTCATGTCCATGAACAAAAACCATGAAAAAAAAATTTCTTATGATGATGCTATATGGTTTGAAAGTTACTGCTCTCAAGTTTCTCTCAAATTTATTAGGGGTCATAAGAGTAATTTGCAAGTAATTATGTAGAGTTTAGCTGTGGTGATAAAACAGAATTTGAGGCTCAAGGCAGGTATGCTCGACACTGATAGGAGGCAAATTTGTGCAGGGTGCTCTTTTAGGCAATTGGACCTATGGTTATAGAAACTTGAATTTGTATAGATACCTCAAAATCCAACTCTGGGAGTTGGTTGAGAGCATTAAGTGAGGACACTGACATTAGAGAGATTTTGAGGCTTGACCAAATCTCCAGATTCTTGATGGGCAGAAATGAAGCTTGAGTTCAGGTTTTCCTGTCTGAGAGTCCAGAGCTCTGTTCACTCTGTGAGCCCTGCTTGAATCTGTGCCAGGGGACATGGGCCCATATATGATATATGCATAGTAGGTGGCCAATAAACAATATTAGCAATAATAAAAATAGAAATAACAGCAGCAACAATATATTCACTCATGAGAAGCTTATCGTTATGTTTGGCAGATGAAACGGGCTTATCGAGAAGAATCAAATCATTGTGAAAACAAATTTCTAATGTATACAAGGAAGAAGGTAGAAGAGAGCATTCCTGCTCTTTCAAATTACTCAAAACAGACAATCTAACCAAAAAAAGGGGCAAAAATAGAAGCAGACAATTCACAGAAAAGATATCCAGATGGACAGTAAACATATGAAAAGATATGCAGTCTTACTAGTAATTGTGGGAACAAAAATGAAACACAATGTTGTTTCTCATTTATCAGATAAAAATTAAAAAAAATTATGATATTCATTGTGGGTGAAGATGAGAGGAACTAAACCTTGTAATTTGGGTTGGAATGGGCTATGGTGAAGACTTTTAGAGGGTTGATTTCTTAATATTATTCAAAATTTAAATTGTGTTCATGGTTGACCCAGAATTGGAATTCTAGTAATTTGAAAGAAATCCTGTTCATGACTATAAAGATGTAGATAGCAGGGTGTTTAATGACATATTATTTTATGCTACTGACAAATTGACATTACACAAAGATTTCTTAAAAATGAGATTAAATGCAATATGGTGCATCTACACTGTGGGATACCATGTGGCAATTAAAAATTAAAAGTTAAAAATATCTTCAAGGATAAGATATCTTATCCAAATGGGCAGATCACTGAGGCATTTTGTTAAGTGACAAAATGCATGAAAAATCTGTCTAATCATCCCATCAGTGCAAAAAACCAAATGTGTATATGTTTATATATGATTATAAATGCGTAAATAAATAACCTGAAGGAAACCCTTAATTGTCATCAGTCATTACCGTTGGAAAGAAGAATGTGTTTGGAAATAGGGAGGTGGATAAGGGACTATGTTCCACGTTGCACTATATATCTATATCTATACTTATAACTGTATCTGTATCTGTGTACTCATTGATGTCTATGTTGATGTGATATAAGAGTCTGTATTGAGTTCATATAGTATTAATCCCATAAAAATTATCTGTTATTTTTAATAAAGAATTTTTAAGGCCCTGGCACTCCAGCCTAGTCCTGTTTCCACTCTAAGAAAATAATCACTCATTGTATAATGAAAGGAATGGCATGAAAAGACTTGAAAGGAACAAATGGCCACTTCTTGGCCCTGGTCCCTTTCCTCCTTGCCCATCTTTCCAATAGAACATGTGGAGGTAGAGAGCATCCTGCCGCACTTATGTGTGCTTATTGAACCTTTTCCTGCCTTCTAGGGTGAAAATACACCTGAGATTGTAACTCTTTAAAGTAGATGATGCCAATTTGAAATGTTTTCTCCAATGTCTAGTGTTCTCTGCTTGGCTGGCAACCCCAGCACTGCCCAGTGTGCTTGCTTGCTCTTTCCAGGTGGAATAGCAGTTTGTCTTAGGCTCTGCTTTGTACTTGCTTAGTGGAACCACACAGGAGACCTGGCCTCATGCTGGGGACAGAACTGCAGAACATGAACTCAAAGCCTGTACTTTGTTTATCAAATGGAACAGTTCTGCCAACAGAATCTGTTGGGGATGTTGGCCTTACTTCCCAGGAAAAAAGATGAATAGTTTGCTTTGAGCACTTGTGGCAGTCTCTGTTGGCTCATGGTAATAGGAGGTGGCACTGCCATAGCACCTGTATCTCTTGGGATGCAAATCACAACTCCTACACGGGAAGGCTGTTCAATGGAGGATCCAGAAAGGCACCAGCCACGAGGTACTTGGGACTGTCACCTAGTTTTTCCATTGATTATTCATTTGTCCAGCAAACATTAGCTTTCTCACTCTGTTCTACCTGTACAATTCATCACCAGACACATATCAAAGCCTACCATTTCTGTGATTTTCTCACACTGCCCTCTCCCTGGCCTGCTTTGACTTGTTGTCCTGGCTTTCTTTCATTTTCCCTGGCTCTCTGTTCCCTTGGGCCTGCACCTTTGTTCCAGATAGTGATTGTTCTAGGACTTACTTGCTTTGAGAGACTGCCTAGACATAATTAGCCTGCCCTGACCCACAGTTCTTCCTGGATTGTGATTTGCTTTTGGTTTTCTGGCTTTGTCTTGGCCCTAGAAATGAAATGGGCTTGGCTAACCTTTTAGAATTTTCTAGGCAGTGGAGGGGATCAGATAACACCATGGCCAAGCACATTGTGCTAGGAACCAGGTTGTAGGTGGGAAGAGCTAGGGCTATGAAGATCCACTCATTCCTTCATGAGAAAGAAAATTGAAAAAACATATGGGCTATCAGATGTTGAGAACCTCTTTAAAGAAAGCATACTGAAGGAGAAAGAAGTTATTGGGGTAAGAGTAGGGATAGCAATTTAATAGGGAGTTCAGAGAAGGCCTTGCTCACCAGTGAATTGCTTGGGAGGGAGACTCTAGACAAAAGAAAGAGCCAGGCCAAAGGCTATGAGGCAAGAGCTTGCCTGGAATGTTGGAGAAAAGCAAGAAGGACCGGGGGTGGGGGTGGGGGCAGGGATGAGAGGGGAAGAGAGAGTAGAGGTCCATAAACTCAGCTCTGTAACACATCCAGAGTATGTAGCACTGTGTGGTCCTTTGTGAGGGCTTCGGCTCTCACTGCCTGTCAGCTGAGGAGATAGTCACTACTATCACTAGTGGGGAAGTCTCATGCATAGAGGTGGACACCCACTCAGCATGCTGCATGTGGACCGTCTCATTTAGAGGTGATGGCAAGACTGACAGGTAATAGCCAACTCTGCCTGAGGGAGTTGGGGAACAGCTGAGTCTGCAAGTGTGAGAGATTTTCCAGAAAGAGGGACTAGCATGGGTCAGGGCTACTGTGTGTGTGACATCATGACATCTTCAGAGAAAGGAGAACAATTTGCTTTGGCTGCAGATGATAGTGCAAGAGCAGAAAGGCAGGAAGGAGCTGAGAGGAAACTGATGATGGGGGGGATACCAGCCCAGAAGGGCCTTATGTGATGCAGTAATGTGGTTGGATAGTCATGGAAAGTCATGGCAGGTTTTCAAATAGGGACATGTGACTTTCACTGTGAAGATGAAAATAATTTTCACTCTAATGCCTCAGTTTCCATGTGATCTAATAATGAGAATTCTCAGGATTTAGAGAAAGTGAAGTGAAGTGGGCTTTGTTTACCTCACCAGTCTCTGAGGAGGAATAAATGAGATAACATATATGAAAAAGCACAGTCTTCAGAGTGTCCATTATTGCCTTTGACCCAAGAATGGGATGGATGGATTTGGCAAAAGGAGTGGGCAGCATACTCAAGTGGGAAGGATGCATGGATTCAGAGTTGGACCTCGGTTGGAATCTTAGCTTCACCATACACTGGCCATGTAACCTTGTACTAGGTGCTGGACCTCTCAGAGTCTCAGTTTTCCCAACAGCAAAATTGGTTAATTTTTACTTCTCAGGATTGATGTGTAGACAAGGTATATGAAATGTGTAGCCCTGTGAATTATTCAGAGGAGAAGCCCAATAGCTGACAGCTGTTATTTTTTGAGAGTTATCATGGTGGACACATGATCAGATGGATACTTATGACAGTCCTACTGTGAGCAAGTTAGTATGCCTCGTGCTGTTAAGGCATTGCTGCCGATGCTGGTAGGATGCACCATTTGAATCTGAGCTGCTTTTTAATAGGGGGGATGGGTTTGTGCCAATCTTTTACCTTTCTTGGATCAGTTTGTGCTCATGGCATGCTGTACATCTGTGGTTAGGGGCATGATCAGGACACGTGAATAAGTGTGGCTAATGGGCCCCCAGGAGCATCAGGCTCATGGCCAACATGATATATACTCTAGGCGCTGTCCAACTAAGCTAACTGGCTGCAGCCTGGCTTACAGTCATTGATTCAGATAGGCCAAAGAGAAAAGGAGGCTGAAACATGGATTCATATAACTAGCTCATAATTTTATGCTACTAAGGGAGAAAAGTCTTATTTTATATGAATTTAGCAGAACAATTGTCCACGTTGATTGAATTCTTCAAATAACTTCTCATCTCCATGCTCTGTTTTGTTTCAGAGCACACAGCTTCCCATTTAAAAGAGAGAAAAGAGAAAAAAAATTACTGTCCAGCTGCAATTTCTCATTTGGCAGGCGCCCAGCCATTTTCTCAGGATTTGACAGAATGTGATCTCTCATTTAACTCACTTCCTAATACTGCCCCTGAGCAAGACTGAATTGAATCATACCCCAGTGCAATCATTATCTTGGCTGAAGATTCACACCTACAGTTCTTCCTACAGATTGTTCAGTGCAACCCACAGTGGACTCTGAGGAAAACAATCAGAAAACAATGCACTTGCAAAGCTGAAGCCAGGCTCACTGCTGTGTCCAATTGGGCTGCCTTGCTCCTGCCTTTTAATGATTTTAACAATTCTCCACAGTCATTAGTCATTCATTCATTCAATAAATAATTAAGCACCTAGCATGGAGCAAATGCAAATAGTATAATCTATGATCTCTTCCCTCAGGGAACTTACAATTTAGTGGAGAAGGAAGATGTACACAAATAACTAGCCTCTAACATAGGAGCATATAAGTGGATGATGAATAGTAGGGTTTGAGAGCAGGGGAAGATAACTTTTGCCAGGAATGATTTCATGGAGTGAGTAGAAAAGTTTGGGTGGTGAGTTGAAGGAATGGGGTACACAGAGATAGAAATGGGGGGGGGGTAGGTGAGTACCTCAAGTTGAATGGTGGGAGAAATAAGAATGGTGTGCTCTGTAATTACTTTTTGGATTGAATTGAAATAAATAGCCTTTGGAGTAATGCAATAGTAATCCAACAGCTTGAAATTTTTAAAGAGGCTACATAGAGGGAGGCCAGTTAGGAAGCTGGTGCAATAATCCAGATGAGAGAGAAGGGGATAAGGTGATAGTGACAAAGATAGTGAGAAAGGGTGGGATTCTAGATATATTTTAGACTTTCTGATCTCAGTCTCCATATGTGGTTCCTCCTAGAGGACTCCTGTTCTTCAGTTTTGAAAAAAGATGCTTCTGAAGAAGTAGTTCTCAGTGTGTGATCAGAATGTTCCCCCTCACCTCAGCCATGGCACAATGCCTTTTTTTTTTTTTAATTTTTTTTCAACGTTTATTTATTTTTGGGACAGAGAGAGACAGAGCATGAACGGGGGAGGGGCAGAGAGAGAGGGAGACACAGAATCGGAAACAGGCTCCAGGCTCTGAGCCATCAGCCCAGAGCCCGATGCGGGGCTCGAACTCACAGACCGCGAGATCGTGACCTGGCTGAAGTCGGACGCTTAACCGACTGCGCCACCCAGGCGCCCCACACAATACCTTTTGAAGTATGGCTCTGCTCCATTTGCAGGTGTGATACATAGGGTCATAGACTCACAGAACAAGAGAAGTGGGGCCTGACGATCCTCTAGTCCGATCCCTCACCTTACAGATGTGAAAACCAAGGCTCAGGGAGAGGTGAACTGATTTGCCCACGTCCTGAGAGGTAGTCAGGAGTGGGACGAAAGTTGGGTGTCCTGACTCTGAGTCCATTGGTCTTCCTAGATCACTACTTGATCAGCCTAGATCAGCCAATGTGTGCTTTTCCCTTGGGGCAGAAACTGGCCTCCTTTCTTCTTGTTCAAGTTGGTCTATGTTTCCCAGTTTTTCTTGCAGTTAGGTGTGGCCATGGATTGAGTTCTGACTAGTGGAATGTGGGTAGAAGTATGAATGCTTACTCTCAGGCCTGGCTCATTAAAAACCTCCCTGCACAAGCCTTGACTTTTTCCCTCACTTGCTAACAAGATATTGATACCCAGGGCAACTTCAAAAGCAATGTGTTGAAGATGGCATAGTCCTCATTACCCTGGAACCTTTAATGACATCATGGAACAGTTATTCCTCCCACTTTGATTATAAATTGTATTGTGGTAAGCCACTGAGATTTGTGGATTTTTTTTGTTAAGGTGACTAATATTGTCTTAACTAATTATATCTTATCACCTCAAATCTAGAGAGAGGGACTTCAGTAAGATTACCTGAAGTGATTCATATATGCTCCCTGCAGTTGGTTGGCACATGGACTTGGGTTTTTGATCCCCATCCTAAAAATCTAGAGGATAAGAATTTTTGGCAGCAGAACAGGGAAGGATGGGTTGAGATTGAACTGCACTCCCAGAATTTGTCACATCAAAAGGAATGTGGACCAGGTATTAGTCATGCAGTAGAGAAAAACTACCTGGAGTTATTTAAATTCTTGTTCAGGTATACTACCAGGCAAGAAGACATTGATGATGGAGAGAGTGTCTGGGTGTGTTGGAGGTGGGGGGGGGGGGCGGGAGGGGGACAACCAGAAAGCCCGAGGTAGAGGGAGAAGAAGTGGCAGAAGAACTGGTGACACTGCCCCCATCTTTGAAGTTGCAAGTCAGGAAATCCCAGCTGGGGAACCTCCAAAGAACCCCGAAGTCACATAGAATCAGATTTAAACATTATCTCAGCAAGAGCAAAACATCAATAAGACTGTACTAGTCAAGTAAGAACCTTCTGAATCCATTCCCATTCTCTCTCCTTGATGTTCCTATGCAGAGAAGGAAAGGGTGATGAAGCCAACCATATGCCCTTTCTCTAAGGCAGGAGGCCTGCCTACCATAGGTTTCTAACAGGTGAAGAAATGGAAGGGAGTCTTAACTATGGATGAAGATAGTCATGGATTAATATATTAGAGTGTAAATTCCACTTTATCAATTAAGATTTTATTTTACCACTTCAAGTGATCAAGTTACATCTTGTTTTCTAAGAGTGATGAAAAAAATCAGAGGGCCCATCATTATGGGTTTTCAGTGTGGAAGGGGAAAAACTTCCTATGATAAACTTCTCAGGAGCAGTGGGAAATAAAGAATAAAGGTGATTCATTTATCAGATGGTACTTATTCAAGGTGATATCAGTGGTTCCAAGCACCATGATATGCTTGGATGGGAACAAGGACTGGATGCTAAGGAAGCCCATTGGAGGGGTGGCAGAACCAGACCTACTGGAAAAGACATCAAAGGTGGGACCTAAGGGAGGGAGCAGTCTATGAGGTGGAGAAGGAGTATTTCAGGTAGATAGAGCAGTGAACAAGCTGGGAAAGAAAACGAAATACTTAAAACTGAAAAGTGACTGGAACACAAGAAATGTGGTGGTACAGAAGCCAGGTCAGGAATCCAGATGGTGGTAAATGTGTTGAGAAATTTGGATCAACCTGAAGGACTCTGGGAACCCCTGGGAGACTTTTAATTTTTTTATTATTTTATTAAAATTTTTTTAATGTTTACTTATTTTTGATAGAGAGAGAGAGACAGAGTGTGAGGGAGAGGAGGGGCAGAGAGACAGGGAAACACACAATCTGAAGCAGGCTCCAGGCTCTGAGCTGTCAGCACAGAGCCCAATGCAGGACTTGAACTCATAAGCTGTGAGATCATGACCTGAGCTGAAGTCAGACACTTAACTGACTGAGCCACCCAGGTGTCCCAGGAGATTTTTTAGACAGAGGAGTGACATGATATGATATGTGTTTTAGAAAAATCACTCTGCCCTACATGATCCAGCTGTAGGATCTTGCCCTGATTTTCTAAGACTTAGTGTATGGAACTTTCCCCCTCAGTCTTTGAACTTTAGCAACATAGTTCTACTTTTGGGTTGGCAAACACACTAAGCTCTTTCCAACTTCAAGGCTTTTTCACATATCCTTCCCTCTTCCTGGTACACTTTTTCTCCATCTCATGGCATTTACACATTTTTTTGGTTCTACTTTAAATGCCATTTCCTTAGAAAGACTTTTTCTGTCCACTCCATCTATATTACTTTTCTATTGGTGCCATAACAAATCACCACAAAATTAGAAGTTTAAACAATGCAGATTTATTATCTTACAGTCCTCAAGGTCAGGGTTTGGCAGGGCTGAGTTTCTTCTGGAGAATGCATTTGTTTTCCTTCTTCAACTTCTATAGGCCACCTAAGTTTCCTTGGCTCATGACCCCTTCCTCCATCTTTAAGACCAGAAGCAGTGGGTCAAGTCCTTCTCATGCTGCCATTCTTTGGTTATCCTAATTCTCTCTTCCACCTTTAAAAACTCTTGTAATTATGTTAGGATAATCTCCACATTTTAAGGTCAGCTGATTAGCAATATTAATTCCATCTGTAATCTTAATTCCCTTTAGAGATGTAACTTAACACATTCATAGGGTCCAGAGATTAAGATGTAGACATTTTGGGGGAACGATAATTTTGTCTACCACACTATTTAAAGTAGGTTCTCCTGATTTTCTTTTGCTTAGCTCTTGTTTGCTTTCATTCCACTAATCAAAAATTTGGAGTTACTTATTTCTTTGCTTTTTTTCTTTTCCTTTCTCTCATAAGAAAGTATTCTCTATTAGGGCAGGAACTATCTGTGTTGTTTACCTTTGTGTGCCCAACAAATAGTACTTGCTCAGTAAACACTGATTGAAAGAATTGACAAATGAATGAAAAGTTGTTGAAAGAATGGATCATGGAATTTAAGGTGAAAGGGATTAAAGTGAAACTTTAAAGAGGTGATAGACCCAACCATCAGAGGAGTAACTAAGGAAAGTAGATGGAAAGATGGGAGGCTGTGAACTGAGAGTAAGACCCTGGAGTATGATTCCACATGTGGCAAACACTAGGGGCAATTTTAATATCTGAAAAAGTTATTCTTAACTATCTTTGGGGGAGGTTATGGGGTCCCTTGAAAATAACATAAAAAAATATAGACCCTCTCTTAAGGAAAAAAATGTAATTAACACACACACACACACACACACAATTTTGCATCCATTTCAGGAGGCCTGCAGTTGTCTAAATCTTCAGTGAATGAGGAGATGATTTGGAGGTCAGAAAATGGTGGTATAAAGAGGATAGAGAGATATGGAGGTTGATGGCATGAGCCTTAAAGGATATTATCTCCCAACCAACACTCCTTTATAACACTTAAACTGATGTCAAAATTACTACCAGCAAGAGGGTTGTAAGCAAAAGACATATGGGCCACTTGGACTTGGTTATTGGGTCAAGGTGGAGCAAAAGGGAATTCGACTTCTTCCTCCTCTTTACTTTAGGATGGTAACTATAACTCATACTATTAAATGATAAAAGAACTACTCAGATTACTAACACTGTTCTCTTGGGACTGCATGCTTTTTGAGGATGAAGCTCTGGGGAAATGGGTAAGATAGCTGCTGTCATGGACTCATCCAAGGGAATGGTGAATGTCAGTCTGCATCCAAGGTGGTTTCTTCTGATAACTCTTCTGACAAGCTCCTATCTCACAATTCTTACCACGAAACAGGAAATTAAATCTGTAGCTTTTAGGCGATTATGATGAAAGAATCTTTTGTTGTTTGTTAACTCAACAGGGATGGGAATGTTGAAAATGAAACACAGAGATAGATTTTATGGTTGTTGGATTACAGTATTGGTGGATTTATGTCTTTTCCAGGGCTCTGGCAAGTTAGAACATTGTTTGGGAAGGCATAGTATCTAGATAGCTAAGATGAGGATCCCCAAGAGGATATTGGGCATTTGGAGAATGAGGATCTCCACACTGCTCTAGAACATACACTGCCACCCTTTTCCTAGGGGAGAAAATTGGTAATTCCCATTCATTTTCTATGGCAGAGACCATTGGTTATCCTCTAATATCTTTTCTTCCTTTCTTCTAGAGAAATAGCACTCCTGATTTTTTGCAAAGCCCATGGCTCTTCAGAATAAAGATTTCATTTTCTAGCTCCCTTGTAGCTCAGTGGGATCATGTGAGTAAAATGTAGCAAATGTGACATGAGTAATTAGTGTAACTTCCAGGAGGGGATTTTCTCTTCTTCTTTCTCTTGTTTACTGGTTAGAATTGAGATATATTGACTTGGCTTGGACCAGATCAATCTACTAGACCATCAGGAGCCTATTAGACATGATAGAGGATGATGATATCTATCAGAGTAGCTATGGAATGCCTTAATAACCTTGGGCCACCCACCTGGGCCTTTACCTGAGGAAAATGTACTCCTGTCTTGCTTAAGCCATTGTTATTCGAGGTTTTGTTACTCTTACCTGCCTAATTCTCATCCTTCATTATTGTTCACCCAGTGAGGGAGAAGGATTTAATGATTTTATATAGTGCTTTCTGAATTTTGGTCTCTATTTCTGGGAATCTGGCTTCTGCTGGTTTACAGGTCTTGGTAACCAAATACAAGATTCTTTCACCAGGGGCAGGAATGGGTTCACAGAATTGGAAGTTGAGACTGCCACCAGAGCAGGTTAGGCTCCTCACACTATTTGGGGACAGGAAAAGGTGGGGATAGAATTGACTGGAGTGACTCACCTTGATTATCAAAGAGAAGTCAGGTGGCTACTGCATAAAGAAAATGATTTTACTCTAAGGAAGCCTTACTATGGCATGACAAGTGGTCTATGTTAATGTGTAATTGTTGTATTCCTCTACAGGAAAGACCATTGAAGGCTCAGATCCCCTAGAAGACTCACTCCTCCTGTGATAGCAGAACCTCAGCTGGTTCTGTCAGAGCTTCTTGTCAAAGGTCAGAGGAACATGATGTGGGTATTACAGGTGGCGGTGAGCCATAAACACCAGCTGTAGTTTTATGGCCAGCTGGGGGGATGCCTTTCCGTGCATCTTCTTACTTACTGTAGAATCTATTTAAAAAGTTTTTCTTTAATGTTCTATCTTCCTCTCAGGTTATTTGGGATTGTTTATCACTTAATCTCTTAGTGCAGACCACAGAGATATGGTCATGATGGATTTTTCCGGGAGTTCTGGACCTAGAGAATAGTGTATGTGCATGTGTATGTGTTTGTGTCCTGGGGAACTACCAAGCAGTGGACCAAGGTAGCAGTTTATTTTTACCTGCATATTATGCTTTCCTGACCTCCTTCTCATCCCTCTTATGGTAATAACTGTTGTGTCCCTGACACTGTTCCAGGCTGGTCTTCCAAACAGTATCCCACACCCTCACTCCAGGAATAAATTGGGCCGATTGAATTCTGTCTCCTGGAGCTTCTAAATTTGAGCCAAGGTACAGCAGGATGGAAGGCTGTCAGAGTGCAATCACCTCATGCATGGTAATGCCCTTGAGTGAAGATCTGCAAATTCTGTGGTTGAGATTTCCAGCACTTCTTTGGTTTGTGTCTTCCCTAGGCCTGACAGTTCACTTCTTTCTGCAATTTTGTAAGTGATCTCAGGCTCCATTCAATTTTTTATATACATTAGCCAGAGTAATTTTGCTTGCAACCAAAGAGCATTAACACAGGATCCATAAATTCCAAAGTGAGCATGGGCTTCATACTTACCTGTGAAGTTACACTCATTTTACAGAAAAAAGAAGACATGTGAATATCTAACCCAATCCGGAAAATTGGGGGAGACTATGCTGGAACCAGATCATTTGACTCTTTGTTTAGTACTCTTTGAACTCAACTATATTATGCTTAATCTGCTTCCTCTAATAAAAACACAAACACTTTATCTTTTTCTTCAAAGCAAAGTGATTGTAAACATGATAGTACAGGTTATGAAACAAGGGAAAATGTGAAACATTTTTGCCATATTGGGCTTGAAAACAAACAAACAAACAAAAAATTTTTTAGAAAGAAAAAAAAAAGAAAACAAACCTTCAAGTGTTGATTAAAGACAGGACAAATTGTCCCCAAGGTTTACAATGTAAAACAAGACAAATCCTGAAAATTAAGTTGACAAGCCTATACAGCAGTGTAATTTTTTCTTAATTAAACTGACAAAGATCCCAGTTCCACATAAATCAAGGAAAAGCAACACACCCACAGTGCTCAAAGGAGGAACATTAAAGAGTTGTGGAAAGGAGAATGAAAGAAAAAATGTAATGAAATAATCCATGCTTTGCTGATTTGCTTTCCTTGGGGTAGGTGATTGGTTGGAGATGAGGAGGGGAAGTAAGAAGGAAGAGAGATAACAGGCTCTACAAGTTAATTTCTAGAGTTATCCTAGTGGAAATTATATCAGGCAGGAGTAATGGCAGTCTTCTTCTACCTTTTAAACAAAAGAAGGATGCAATTAAATATTAAAAGAAGTATTGATTCTTGATTTTTAGGAGATCCTCCTGATGGGCTCTCTTCCTGGCCCTGGTGATACATTGCACAGGATAGATGTGCCCCCTTAATTTTGTATAAAGTGATTTTTTTAAAAAAAAATTCAAAGCAATTTTAAATTTCATTTTATTGTATATAAAAAATGGCTTGATTTCTAGTAAATGGATACAAAATACATATACCTGCTGTACTCACAGATTGTCTTTGGCAATCAATAATGGCACTGTTTCCCAATGAGCTAGTTATGGAATCCCAATCCTTCTCAACACAGCTTCTAGGTTGTCATATCAGCCAAGAGGAGTGGGTCTAGAAGTAAAATCTGTTTGCCATCTCTGGACTGGTTAGGAGGTAGGCTTTGGAGGTGGATGAGGATTTAGCGCATCCTTGTCTGCTGTGTAGCCTTGGGCAAATAATTGCTCTGAGCCTCATTAGTAAAAACGGGGCATATGTTGTCTTCAAGTTTGGAGAAATCTATGTGTAGCTGGATCACATTGTGAGGTATTAATTTATGTCTTTTCCTGTATAGATTTCTACCTTCTGTCTCTAACCCATTGAAGCACAGTGCAGTGTCCTAGAGGAGCTAGGTGGTGAGAAGGGAAGGAGAAGTAGCCTGCAGGGACTCTCCAAATTTTGTTTTTAAAAACCGAAGCCCATCAGAGAACATAGAGGTTAGAGAGAAGGTAGAAGAGAGAAGAGGAATGGTGGAAAAAACAAAGAGGTTGGAGAAAGCAAGAGGAAGGGAGGCTTTCCTCTGACTAAAAGGAGATTTTCCAAATTTATTGAGAGATTTTGTAAAGACCCACATTCTACTTCCTGACAAAGCCCTTGAGAATAATGGCTACAGGTATGGGAGGCTGTAGTTGGGTTCCCCTGTTTTGGCAGAGGGGTCCAGGCCTATCCATGGTGCCTCTGAAGATGGAGTAAAGCACTGATGGTTCTGTAAGGCTACATTAACTAGGACAGTGGATGTTCCTGAGGGAGCCTGTGTGTACAGGTACCTAGGCCAGAAGGCCCTAATACCTTGGCACCTAGTACTGTGGTCTCTTGGGTTGGCAAAGCCCAAAAGACACCTGAGGTGAAGTTTCCTGCCATCCTGCCATCCAAAATAAAAGTTTAAATTAGTTCATAGAAAATAAAAAGGTATAGTATTTCTTGCACCCTTGACTTGAACTGAGACTCATACTAATACCTCTGTAAAGAACCTAGCAGTGAAAACTTAAGCCACAGTTACTATTCTTAGGAAAGACTTTTTTTTTTTTTTTAATTTTTTTTTTTCAACGTTTATTTATTTTTGGGACAGAGAGAGACAGAGCATGAACGGGGGAGGGGCAGAGAGAGAGGGAGATACAGAATCGGAAACAGGCTCCAGGCTCTGAGCCATCAGCCCAGAGCCTGACGCGGGGCTCGAACTCACGGACCGCGAGATCGTGACCTGGCTGAAGTCGGACGCTTAACCGACTGCGCCACCCAGGCGCCCCAGGAAAGACGTTTTAAATAAATCCCTTTTTTTTTTTCTTAAGTAGGTTCCATGTGTGGCATGGAGCCCAACTCAGGGCTTGAATTCACTCCCCTGAGATCAAGACCTGAGCTGAGATCAAGAGTCAGAGGCTTAACCGACTGAGCCACCCAGGTGCCCCAAGAAGTCCTTTTTGAAAAATGAGGAATTCTTTTACAGTGTGTATAATTATCCCAGTAAACCTACATATTTATCTTCACTTGGATTATTCTCCCCTTGTCCCCACCCCTAGTTCAGACCATGCACTCCCTTCCCTGCTATATTCTCTGCCCCAGGAACCTGACCTTTTTGGGCTGCCTGATCCAGGCTTTCTTCCTGGTTGGCTTTGGTTGGGTTTGACCAGAGGGAGGCACCAGCTGGGAGTATGAGAGAGGGAAAAGTTGGGCTTTCTTACCAGCTCTCTCTCTGCTGGGTACCAAAGGTCTGGGCATGGCTGTGTCCCTGGTGACCACAGCTGTTGCTGGTGGCTATCCTTCATCAGGCTACAGTAAGTCTTACCTCTCCCTTTGTCCCTTCAGGATTCGGGGTAGGAATGGCTCCTTCCTGTTATTCATTCCTGGGAGCTTGACATCCCTTTGGTTCTCTAACTCTGCTCATTCCTCTGAGGGCAGTCCTTTCATTAAGTTCTCCTCATTTTAAACATCTGGGTAGAATTGTTTCATGTTAAGACCTTGACTAATAGCAGAAGCAAGATTATTTTTTTGGATTGTTTTCCCAACAGTAGGAATGGTTACAGTGATCTGGTCACTTTACCCAACTTGGATTCTGTTAGGACCTAGGACCCACCCCTCCAATCAGTCAGCATGAAGGCTGATTGGGACTATGGGTCAGTCAGTGGCTGGCACTGTGGGGTAGCGTTCAGTTAAAGATTAGGTGTTGGTATCTCTGTGACCTAGGTTCAAGTTTCATTTCTATCTATGATTTACTTCCATTTGGGTAATATAAATTATCTCTCTGGGTATTCATTTCTTTATTTTTAATGTATGCTTGATGTAAGTATTCACCCGATAGTGTTGTGTTGAGAATAAATGAGATGATGAAAAGTGCTTAGCACACGCATATTATTGAAGTATGGGAACGTGGTAAAAAAAAGTGTTGTTCTTTGCCATGAGCAATTAGTTTCTATAAGATCAAGCCATTGTTTTAGATGCCTTAGCATTCTGCTTTAAGCTAAAAAGGTTGCAGGCTTTCCATCCCTGGGAACCCCTACTATTGGGTGAAACTGACAGTTCAAAGCCCTTGTCTTATCTATCCAGGATAGAAACTTCCAGAAACAAAGAATGGCTTCTAGGTGCTTACTTCCTGGGTGTGATTTCTGAGGTAAAATAGAGAAAACTTCAGTTATGATGACTTCATCAACCTTGACATGTCAAAAACCCTTTTATAGATTGCATTGTGAGACCTCAGGACTAAAATGACCAATGGTTTGGGAAATAACCCAGCTGCTAATTCCCACTATTGTGCAAATGATCTGCAACCTAGCTTTTCCTGAGCTGAAGGGAGGGGCTTTGATGGGAGCCTTGAGGAGAGGGTTGAGTGTTCAGAGGGATGGGGGATCACAGAGGTGATGGGCAGCTTCTCTAGGCATTTCTATGGAAGTAAAATCTTTGAGGAAAGCTTATTTTAGGCTCATTTAGGAAGACAGTGTAACTTTCTGGCAAAGTCTTTACTGTACAGGAATAGGAATCCAGGGAATGGTGGTTAACCTTGGCTGCGCATTGGAATCATCTTGGGAGCTATTAAAAAAATTCTTATGCTTGGGTCTCCCCTCTGAAGATTTTGTTTTAATTCATTTGGAGTAGGGTCTGGGAAACTGGATTTTTCAGAACTTTCCAAGTCATTCCAATTGCAGTCAGAATGAAGAAACACTGGTTGGGACAAACTTTCTGAGTTTGGGAGTGAAGATGTTAGGTGTAGGCATTTCAGGACTCCTCAATGGGGAGAGACCAACATTAGATACCTGCAGTGTATCACATATTATACATAGTTTTGTCCTTTAATTCCCTTAACAATCTCATGGCATTGCCATTCCCACAATCAAGATGAGGAAACAGGCTCAGAGGTCAATACCCCCAGGGTCACACTCCGAAATAAATGGTATCTGGTATCTGGTAAATGGCAGAGCTGGGATCAGAACCTATATTTTTCTGACTCCATGGCTACATACTTCCTCCTCTGGATATCTAAATTTCATTTAGTTAACTCAGTCTTTGTAGGCAAGTTAGGTGTCTCAGAATTTGCTTTTTCCTATTTTTAAAAAAATTTTTGGTAAACCAGAAGGCCAGAAAAAAATTAATTGTATACTCAAGATTCTCCTGTGATAGGCTCATAATTTTAACATAATCCAACTTCACTTAAAATAAGCCATGATGTTTTTTTCTTCCAGTTGAGATTTGATCAAAGGCCTTTCCTTTGATCACATGGCACGTACACACCATGTAGTGTGTATGCTTGAAAACGAAGCACTGAAAAACATGTTGTGAGATGCCCTCCTTCATTCTGACGTAGGCAGGAAGTCCCAAAGGGACTGAGGAAGGTTTTGATTTCAGAAACTGTTCCCTTCTCACATGCTTGTGTGTGTGTGTGTGTGTGTGTGTGTGCGCGCGCGCATGCTTGTGTGCACACATGCCTGTGTATGAACTGGTGTTCTTTGTGAAGGGGAGTGGGGGAAGTCTTTGTGGTGCTTCAGATGACGAGTAGCAGAGGGCAGAAATGAGGCAACCTCCAAACCCATACATCCCATCATACTACCAAGAACAACTCAGTTCACTTGAAATATTCTATAAATAGATGTCTGGCTAATAGCATTTTTTTTTTTTTTCAGGAAACAGAGAATTAAAGATTGGAACACATGGGTTAGAATTCTTGCTCTGATACAATGGCATGACCATAAACCCACCTTTCATTGTCCAAGCCTCAGCTATCTAATATGTATAACAGTGATTTAAAAACAAAGAACAGGGGTGCCTCGGTGGCTCAGTCAGTTAAGCGTCCAACTCTTGATTTCAGCTCAGGTCACAGTCTCATGGTTTGTGGGTTTGAGTCCTGCACTGGGCTCTGCACTGACAACACGGAACCTACTTGGGTTCTCTTTCTCCTCTCTCTCTCTCTGCCCCTTCCCTGCTCATGCTCTCTCTCTCTCTCCCTCTCAAAATAAATAAACTTAAAAAAAAAAAAAGATGGGGCGCCTGGGTGGCGCAGTCGGTTAAGCGTCCGACTTCAGCCAGGTCACGATCTCGCGGTCCGTGAGTTCGAGCCCCGCGTCGGGCTCTGGGCTGATGGCTCAGAGCCTGGAGCCTGTTTCCGATTCTGTGTCTCCCTCTCTCTCTGCCCCTCCCCCATTCATGCTCTGTCTCTCTGTGTCCCAAAAAAAATAAATAAACGTTGAAAAAAAAAAAAAAAGAACAGCAGCAAAACCTGGTCTCACAGAATTGCAGAAAAATATAGCTAGCATTGTACCTGGCATATAATAGATACTCAATATATGTTAAGCAATCTTAAAAATCTTGATTACTGGAAATCTTAAAGCCTTGGTTTTGTTGACTGAGAATATGGCAAAGTGTGGGGGCCCATAATTCTGAGTGACACTGCTCTGTGGACTGTTTGGGGGAAATGCTTTCAGGGGAGGAAGAGTAGGATTCTGGGCAACTGAACATTGCCCTCTGAACATTACTTCTACCCTTCACTAGCCAGCACACCACTGGTGTATCCTTGGTCTTCCTGTGCCTCCATTTCTTGAGATGAAATGGGTTAGAGTGAGCTCTCTAGCCAACATACCAGGCTTTTGTGAGGATCGGATGAGATGCTGCTTGTGCAGTACTTGCCAAAGTATAAAGTGACATCGAAATGTGGACAGTCCTGCATATAAGTGGAAAGTGTTCTGAGGGCTGGGAAGAGTTGAATTGGGTAGGAACTGAAGCAGCACAAGGGGCTATCTCCTTCCCTGAATTCCTTTAGCCCCTGCCTCCCCTGCTCCCTGGCTGGCCAGTGCCCTCTCCTTCCTTGCTGGCTTTGTTCAGGTCCCCGTCTTATAGTCTCCCCACCTACCTGCCCAATGGACTTTAATCTTCTGGAGGGCAGTGACTACCTTATATTGTTAAGTAATATTTCTTCTGATTGGGGCCCTGAAATATGTTTGCACTTCAAGTTTTCTGTTTCTGTCCCATTCCTGGGAGGAAGTAAGTCTTGTTTTAGGAACTTAATTCTAGTCAAGGTCGGATGCTTCGCAAGTACTAAGGGAAAAACTCATACCTTTGAGGGGTCTTTCCTGTCACCCTCCAGTGTCTTCTTGGGCCTCTGGGACAAGCAAAACTAGTCAGGGATGATGGGGAGGAGGATCCTCGTCTGCTTGGTGGGTCTTTCCAAGCACAGAGGCTGCCTTGGCTGGTGGTCTTTGCATTGGCACTCTCACCTCTAGGTTACATCTTGATTTGAACTGATTTTTGGCTTTGTAGCTGGAGTAACACCTCCTTTCCCCACTCTCCCACCCCAGCTCCCTCTTTGGATTTATCAACCCCAAGATGATCTCTGGTGCTTAACGTGAATGAGTGAGCAAATGAAAGAATGAATGAATGGATGATTGAATGAATGAATGAATAAATGAATGAAATCCTAGCCCTCCTTGCTGGGGGCTTTCAGGGAACTGGGCTCCTGTGAGTCACTGCCCTGTTGTGCAGGGCTCTTCATCACAAGCATACAGGTTCTCAGCAGGAGCTCAGCACCCCCCTCCCCACCCCACCTGCCCAGGAGCTTTCTCCATTGTAACTCCTTGTTACCTGCTCCTGTCTGCTCCTGTTAACAGCCTGTGTCACTGCTGCCACAGTCGGTCATTGTGACCAGCTTGTCAAGCCCTGCCAGGTTGAGGCCCTCAGTCTCATTGAGAGATGTTAAACTGACTGTCCAGTGGGCCTTCACTAGGGCAGGGGAGTGCTTTGATTTAAAATGACAATTTGGGACCAAAATAGGAAGTGAGAGCAAGCCTGGCAATCAAGCTGGGATTTTTGAGCAGTATGGGTGGGAAATCTTCTCAGCTCTAGGCAAAACTCTGTCCCTAGCCTTAATTAGCTTGTGTGACCTTGGGCAAATTGCTGATCATCTCTGGGTCTCCTCAGTTTCCCATCTGCAAATTTAGGGGAGTGAAATGCATGATTTCTAAGGTGTCTCCTAGTATTTACTCTCTACACTGCTCTGCTGCTGTACCTCTCAGGAAGATGTTGCCTTGCTGGTGGCTCTCCACCAGCTGCTGTGTCTGGGGCCCAGGAGGCTGTGGTGGGGAAAACGCTTGCAGTGCCTGTGGGAAGCCATTCCCAGCCTGAGTACAGTCTCTGTCCACCGATGGCCGTGGAATCTATTTGCTGTGTGGTCCTCACCTCTCAGCATTAGCTCCCTTCTCCAAGGGCTGAATGGGCTCAGAAGGGGATAATTTCAGGGGCAGGGGCTGAACTGAGCTGGAGGGTGACTGGGTTTATAGAACAGAGATGCTATTGGAGGAGAGCTAGGGCTTCCCTCGCCTGTGCAGGACCTCACTTCCTTCGTTCTTCCATGTGTTTCCTACAACACAGGCTGGGCCAGTGGAGACCCAATTCCAGGCCTCATAGATTTTTCTTCTCCCCAGATACTCTGGCAAAAGACCAGGCTACAACCCCAGCATATTTTGAATTGAGATAGCATTTGGCAACAAATCTTTTATAAATGATGGCATTGACATTATATCTCTGTTAGAGTAATTTACTCCCCACAGTAATTTGACTTAGTTTGTTCTACACAGGGAGTTATTTTCATCATCCTTTCAGTTGTTATTGATGAGAGCTCTTGGAAAAAGATTAGAAGATTAGTTTAAAATTATCCCCAGCAAATTTAAAACAATAACAGGGACATGAATACAGACTAAAACAAATTAAGGGCTGTCATAGCTGTATTAAAAGACTATTGTTTGATGAATTGGGGACATAATGGTAGCACTAATGGCAAGGCTTGAATACACCCTCTTTCACTCCACTTGCCCCAGAAGTTGACTCTCCCTCTTCCCTTGCTTCTGCCCCTTAGTCGTGCTTGTCTTTGTGTTTGCACCTCTGCTCATGTGCTTTCCTTTTTCTGCCATGCTTGGCCCATCCATAGCTCTCCAGTCCAAAGAGTTCTTTTCATTCCCACCTTTCTCTAGAAGATTTCTTTAGAACTGATGTCTCCCTTCAACTGACAGGCTGGTATTATCTGTAAAAGTGCCAATTATTTTAGGAAGGATTTCTATCAGTTTCCCAAGATACTCATAGTTATTGTGAGAAAGAAAAGGGGATGGGGAGTATGAACAATTTTTTTTTTGGTGGGGGGGAATGTTAGTTAAAGGTAAAAGACTTTTTTTGTTTTGTTTTATTTTGTTTTTTGTTTTTTTGGAAGGATTTAATATACTGTTGAACTTTGTGAATCTGTCAATAGGAAGACATAGTGTACAGCTTTTTCCAAAGATCCTTTCCAATTACCTCTCGTAATGGGGGTATTTAATGTAAGGTTATAGAGAAGGACAATAAGAATATAAAAACTAGGGCAGTCACCTTGCTAGGTCTTATGAAGATTGAGATGTGTTCAAAAGCTGGAAGGCTCTAGTGAGGCTCCAAGTTGCTCATATCCAGAGTCATATACTCTGGTGTCATCTTGTAAACGGGACCCACATACTTGCTGGAGTATATGTGTGTGCTACCACCATGACCAGTTTTCTATGTATTTCCAAGTTGAATTCATGAGAAATTTCATCTGTGTGAATCAGCTAATCACTACTGTCTCTGGTTGGGCAGAGTCTTGTGTCAGCCCATGCTAAAGGCCACTAAAAAGAATGCGAATGTGCTGCCCTTTGGTCTCTAACACAATCAGTGGTTGCCTTTGTGCAAAGTCAGCCTTAGCACCACTTGCCTAGAGCAGGGGCTCAGGCAGCTTTAGCTGGAGGGGAAGCTAGGAGAGGTGGTCTCATGAGTGACATATCCAGGATAGTTCACCTCTTGAGGCCATGCATACTCCTCTGCTTTCCTGCGTTCATTCATTTCCAAGGCTACTACACCTAATGCGATCTACCTATGAAGCTTATGACTGCAAATCACACTCACCTGAACATGGGAAACAGAGTGAGTCATGGTAAGTAGCACACAGAGGGGCTCTGCTATGGAGCCCCATGTGATTATCAGGTCCACAGTCTTTTGGTGGTTTGCTGAAGGTAAAGGATCTCAATATGGAATGAGTGTGCAGTATGGTCTCAGTGTAGAAATACATCTCTTGTCTCCTACATAGTGAGTGCATTGATACCTGGCATATGGATTAGTGGCTATTTAGGTGGTTCCTGCAAATGTGCAGCAAATTGTTTTGGTCAAACACAACCTTTTTCGGCCAAAGCAAGAAATCACTTGCTTTGAGGCAAGTAGTTTTGAGGCAAAGAAAGGTGAATTTTAATGCAGATTCTCTGGTAGAATAGTGCTTCACTTTGGAACATGTGGTTAGGAATTCAGATGGGTCAATGCATGTTTGCTTCTTCACTTCCACGTAGTCTTGGCTGACTTTCTAGAAAGACATGCTGCCATAGACAGCCCAGCTGCACACCATTGGCTCTCTTTTTAAACAAAATCAACCAACCCAGCACTCAAGCTTTGCAATAGCAAATTTTCTGTTAGTTGTGATTTTAGAGAAGTTGGAGAATGTGATCATATATGTAGGTTTGAATTCATGGAAGAATTTCAAGCTTTATTTTAGGCAAAACCACCTTATGTGTCATAAACAGCCCATCCTGGCCTCTTAGCATGATAGGATGTTCTGTGGGGTTGACGGGTAGATTGGTATCAAGTGCCAGCAAACACAGGGTGGTACCAGGAATATTGACCGAGTCAGCAAGAGTCAGCGGTGCAAGCTAGGAGGTCCAAGGCCTTTAGACCATCACCTATCCAGCCTGGCTGCTGTCAGTGTCCAAACAGCCTGATTTACAGGCCCAAGGGTGGCATCAGTACTGCTGGGAAGCAGTGATTCTGGTTAGTTCTCTCAGTTAAGTATGTGCCTGGTAGAGCCGTATAACATTGTTGAAGGTGAACACATTTGAGAATCAGACCTTGGATTGAATTTTGATTTTGCCACTTACTACATGTTTGATGTTAGGCTTATTTTCCTTAAATCTCTGTGAGGCTCAATATTCTTATCTGTGAATCAATATAATAACACCTACTTCCCAGAGTTTTTTGCATGTATTACAAGAGATGATATATGAAAAGGTTTAGAAAAATACGACACCTTATTAGCTCTCAATAAACTGGCTCTTTTTAAAAATCAGAGTAGAAGTAGAAGAAAATTTGCCTCTTTTATTGAACAAAACTGACTGGGTGGCTCAGTCAGTTAAGTGTCCAACTCTTGATTTCAGCTCAGGTCATAATTACACAGTTCATGAGATCAAGCCCCGCATGAGGTTCTGCACTGACAGTGCGAAGCCTGCCTGGGATTCTTCCTTTCCCCCTCTCTCTGCCCCTCCCCCCACTCTTTCTCTCTCAAATAAATAAATACATTATTTATATATAAACAAATAAACAAAAACTAGTAGACTTACCATGACACACACTTCTCCTCCAACCTGCTGCTTCATTCCTTGTTCCTTTTTATTAAGCAGAAAAAAAAAATTTTTTTTTGGAAGCCTGAATCCTGCCTGGTGTATTTCACCTTTCCTTTTGGGTTCTTATAATTCAGTTATTGCTGGCAGCACCTTGCTAGCCTCAGGAGTGTATCTTCTTCTCCTCCATCCCTGACTTAAATTACCTACCTAAGAATGGATACACTCCTAATTCAGTTTTGAAGTTTGACTTATACATGGCCTGAAAGGATGTATTTCCCAAGAGAATAACAATCCTGTATCTTGATTCTCTTAGAACAGCTGAAGCAGATGGCATTTTTAAGCACTACTAAATATTAGGAGACAACAAATAGGAATAGTTGACGTACTTCAGATTTATGATCCTGCCCTAAATAGTGTGTACTCAAGATTTTCAGGCCCATCTTGTGATCCTTCCTGATAATTTTAATGTACATTTGAGCTGTGTGTGTGTGTGTGTGTGTGTGTGTGTGTGTGTGTAGGGGGCACAGGTACAGGGTCTAGGGAATAATAAGGAGGGAGAGGATTGGCACAATCTTGCAGGCATGAGTTCCCCATGCCCAGATCCTTGTTTCTCTTCACTTGGAAATAACAATTCATTACCTTCCTCCACAGCCACCTTATCACCTTTTTGCCATTTTCCTGAGGGTTCAGTCTTCCAGTTTAAGAGCCAGTTCATCACATCCCCAACTAATTAAAGCCAACAGTGACTTAGCCTATAGGTGAACTCCCACCTCTTTCACACAGGAAGAAGCCTTTATGAGATCTGTCCAGATATTGGTCATGGCATCCTCATAATGACAATACCCACACACAGCAATTGATGTCTCTCCCATGATCTCCCATCAGCTGACAAAGGGTGATACGGGGGAAACCAAATGTGGAGTCCAGTCAGAGGACAGGCTGGCAGAGGTTATGGTAGAAGGTCAAGAGCTTTCCTGTGGGAAAGTTGAGGTCTAAGGACAGCCTGGACTGGTGGCTTGACAGACACCCTAACAGAGCAGGTTGGGACATTTGTAGTCTGATGTGCATGGAGGTATGTAGGGGCTAAAAATTGTCACCCCCAAGTTAGAGGCCAGGTGCGGGGGAGCCAGACCATGCCTGGGCTCCACTTGATGATGGGAAAAGGGCTTCTATAGGATCAACAAGACTGGCTCTTAGAGGCACAGGCCTTGGCAGGGCTGACCTTGAACCTTGACCTTTTCTGTCTTTTCCCAGCTCTTCTTTAGATCCAGGAGAATCCCCCAGATGCCTGTTAAATTTTCAGTTTTCTGGGACTCAACCCCAGTTATTCTGATTCAATAGACTGGGCTGGAGCCCAATTACCTGTAATTTTAATAGCCACACTGGCTGATTATGAATCAGGGGTCTATGAACCCCACTTGACAAATGTTACCTTCGATTCCTATATAAAACTGAGAACTTGATATTATTTATCCTTTATCTGGAGTGGTATTAAAACAATATGTTCTGAAGAAAGTCCTCATGTAATTAAGAAATGTTGGTTAAGCTTGAACTTGTTGCTGACACACAGAGTCCGTTTATCTTGATTCTAAGTAACAGGCTTGCCATTTAGGAATTAAAACCCATTCCTGTAATTTGATACTGGCTACAGCTGTTCCTGACTTTGGACAACCAGAAACGCTAATGTTCCTTTGTGATGAGACTGTTGCACTATGATGTTTCCTCCCACCAAACCCTAAAAGTGTTTGCAATGTTTCTATCTAATGAGGATGTGAATGGCAAATGGTTCCAAGGTATTCGGATAATGTCTCCACGGGGCCTCAAAGTTTAACCATTTCTTCTCTATGCATGAAGCAGAAAAGTTTAAAGGAGGCTCAGCTACTCTCTCCAAGTACATGGTGGGCAGCATCTGGTTTCCTTCCTTGTTGACACCTGCTGAAGATAGTTCAGGAAGGTCAGGGCTGTTCTGATGGAAGGTTACATTGTTGCAGCAGCTAGAGATGGTGGTGGTGCTGCCTGGTGGTGCTGATCCTGTGTTAGCCTCAGGCTTTAATTCAGTACTAATAGTTTTAAGGTCTCTCTGTCATTAGGTTTAGATATAATTTGTTGTGTAATTGGAGAAGGCCAACACCACCTACTTATTCAATGGGTCCTGATGTCTGGGATCTTATTCCCATCTGTAACTAGCCTGCTGAGTGACTCTGGACAAACACTGAATATCTTGGTCCTTGGTTTTCTCATCTGTGAACTTGTCTTACCTTCAAAGCCTTCGAGAGGGTCAAATCAAAATGGGTGGGGGACTTGGGTGGGAAACATACACTTGATCCAAATCCAAACAGTACTATTATTTTAAGCCGTGATTTTAATACAATGCTATAATTGAAAAGGGTGTCACATTCTTTATTTGTTAAATTTTTTTTAAATTTTTTATGTTTTTAATATAATTTATTGTCAGATTGGCTTACATACAACCCCCAGTGCTCCTCCCAGCAAGTGCCTTCCTCAATGCCCATCACCCGTTTTCCCTCTGTCCCTGTCCACCCTCAGTTTGTTCTTTGCATTTAAAAGTCTCTTGTGGTTTGCCTCCCTTCCTCTCTGTTTGTAACTACTTTTCCCCCTCCCTTCCCCCATGGTCTTCTGTTAAGTTTCTCAAGATCCACATATGAGTGAAAACATATGATATCTGTCTTTCTGAGACTGACTTATTTCACTCAGCATAATACCTTCCAGTTCCATCCATGTTGCTGCAAATGGCATGATTTCATTCTTTCTCATTGCCAAATAGTATTACATTGTATATATAAACCATTCATCAGTTGATGGACATTTAGGTTCCTTCCATAATTTGGCTATTGTTGAAAGTGCTGTGATAAACACTGGGGTACAAGTGCCCCTATGCATCAGCACTCCTGTATCCCTTGGGTAAATTCCTAGTAGTGCTATTGCTGGGTTGTAGGGTAGTTCTATATTTAAATTTTTGAGGAACCCCCACACTGTTTTCCAGAGCAGCTACACCAGTTTGTATCCCACCAACAGTGCAAGAGGATTCCCGTTTCTCCACATCCTCATGAGTGTCTGTAGTTTCCTGATTTGTTCATTTTAGCCACTCTGGCAGACATGAGGTGGTATCTCAGTGGTATTTTGATTTATATTTCCCTGATGAGGATTGACATCAAGCATCTTTTCATGTGTCTGTTGGGCATCTGGATGTCTTCTTTGGATAAGTGTCTATTCATGTCTTCTGCCCATTTCTTCACTGGATTATTTGTTTTTTGGGTGTTGAGTTTCGTAAGTTCTTTATAGATTTTGGATACTAACCCTTTATCCGATATGTCATTTGCAAATATCTTTTCCCATTCCACTGGTTGTCTTTTAGTTCCGTTGATGGTTTCCTTTGTAGTGCAGAAGCTTTTAATCTTGATGAGGTCCCATAGTTCATTTTTGCTTTTAGTTCCCTTGCCTTTGTAGATGTGTTGAGTAAGAAATTGCTGTGGCTGAGGTCAAAGAAGTTGTTTCCTGCTTTCTTCTCAGGATTTTGATGGTTTCCTGTCTCACATTTAGGTCTTTCATCCATTTTGAGTTTATTTTTGTGTATGGTATAAGAAAGTGGTCTAGTTTCATTCTTCTGCACATTGCTGTCCAGTTCTCCTGGCACCATTTGCTAAAGAGACTATCTTTTTTCCATTGGATGTTCTTTCCTGCTTTGTCAAAGATTAGTTGGCTGTGCATTTGTGGGTCCAATTCTGGGTTCTCTATTCTATTCCATTGGTCTATGTGTCTGTTTTTGTGCCAGTACCATACTGTCTTGATGATTACAGCTTTGTACTATAGCTTGAAGTCTGGGATTGTGATGCCTCCTGCTTTGGTTTTCTTCTTCAGTATTACTTTGGCTATTGGGGGCCTTTTGTGGTTTCATACAAATTTTAGGATTGTTTGTTCTAGTTTTGAGAAGAATGCTGGTGCAATTTTGATTGGGATTGCATTGAATGTGTAGATTGCTTTGGGTAGTATTGACATTTTAACAATATTTATTCTTCCAATCCATGAGCATGGAATGTTTTTCCATTTCTTTGTGTCTTCTTCAATTTCCTTCATAAACTTTCTATAATTTTCAGCATACAGATCTTTTGAATCTTTGGTTAGGTTTATTCCTAGGTATTTTATGGTTCTTGGTGCAATTGTAAATGGGATAAGTTACTTTAAATTCTCTTTCTGTTGCATAAAAATGCATTTGATTTCTGTAAATTGATATTGTACCCTGAACTTTGCTGAATTCATGTATCAGTTCTAGCAGTCTTTTGGGTTTTTCCATGTGTAATATCATGTCATCTGCAAAAAGTGAAAATTTGACTTCTTCTTTGCCAATTTTGATGCCTTTGATTTCATTTTGTTGTCTGGTTGCTGATGCTAGGATTTCCAACACTATGTTAGACAACAATGGTAAGAGTGGACATCCCTGTTGTGTTCCTGATCTCAGGGGCAAATCTCTGTTTTTCCCCATTGAGGATGATATTAGCTGTGGGCTTTTCATTTATGGCTTTTATGAACTTTAAGTATGTTCCTTCTATCCCTACTTTTTGAGGGTTTTTATGAAGAAAGGATGCTATATTTTGTCAAATGCTTTTTCTGCATCTATTGACAGGATCATATGGTTCTTATCCTTTCTTTTATTAATGTGATGTATCATATTGATTGATTTGCGAATATTGAACCAGCCCTGCAGTGCAGGGCTGATCATGGTGAATAATTCTTTTTATATGCTGTTGAATTCGATTTGCTAGTGTCTTGTTGAGAATTTTTGCATCCATGTTAATCAGGGCTATTAGCCTGTAATTCTCCTTTTTTTTTTTTTTTTTTTTTTTGTGGAGTCTCTGTCTGATTTGGGAATCAAGGTAATGCTGGCTTCATAGAATGAGTCCAGAAGTTTTCCTTCCCTTTCTATTTTTTGGAATAGCTTGAGAAGGATAGGTATTAACTCTGCTTTAAATGTCTGGTAGAATTCTCCAGGGGAGCCATCTGGTCCAGGACTCTTATTTCTTGGGAGATTTTTTGATAACTAATTAAATTTCTTCACTAGTTATGGGTCTGTTCAAATATTCTATTTCTTCCCATTTGAGTTTTGGTAGTATGTGGGTGTCTAGGAATTTGTCCATTTCTTCCAGGTTGTCCAGTTTGTTGGCATATAATTTTTCATAGTATTCTCTGATAATTGCTTGTATATCTGAGGTATTGTTTGTGATTAATCCATTTTCATTTGTAATTTTACTTATTTGGGTCCTCTCTCTTTTCTTCTTGAATAGTCTGGCTAGGGGGTTATCAATTTTGTTTATATTTTCAAAAAATCAACTCTTCATTTCACTGATCTGTTATACTGTATATTTGGATTCTATATTGTTTATTTCTGTTCTGATCTTTATTATTTCTCTTCTTCTGCTGGGTTTGGGGTTTCTTTGTTCTGCTTCTAGTTCCTTTAGATGTGCTGTTAGATTTTGTATTTGGGATTTTTCTTGTTTCTTGAGATAGGCCTGGATTGCAATGTATTTTCCTCTCAGGACTGCCTTTGCTGCATCCCAAAGGGTTTGGATTATTGTTTTTTCCTTTTCATTTGTTTCAATGTACTTTTAAATTTCTTCTTTAATTGCCTGGTTGACCCATTCATTCTTTAGTAGGATTTTCTTTAACCTCCATGCATTTAGAGGTTTTCCAAACTTTTTCCTGTGATTGATTTCAAGTTTCATGTCATTGTGATCTGAAAGTGTGCATGGTATGATCTCAGTTGTTTCATTTTTATTGAGGGCTGTTTTGTGACCCAGTATGTGATCTATCTTGGAGAATGTCCCATGTGCACTCGAGAAGAATGTGTATTCTGCTGCTTTAGGATGAAAAGTTCTAAATATATCTGTCTAGTCCATCTGGTCCAGTGTATCATTCAGGGCCATTGTTTCTTTATTGATTTTCTGTCTAGATAATCTGTCCTTTGCTATAAGTGGAGTATTAAAGTGCCCTGTAATTATCACATTCTTGCCAATAAGATTGCTTATGCTTGTGATTGTTTAATATATTTGGGTGTTCCAAATTCAATGCATAGACATTTATAGTTGTTAGCTCTTCCTGATGGATAGACCCTGTAATTACAATATAATGCCCTTCTTCATCTCTTGTTACAGCCTTTAGTTTAAAATCTAATTTGTCTGATATAAGTATGTCTACTCCAGCCTTCTTTTGACTCCCAGTAGCATGATAGATGGTTCTCCATCCCCTCACTTCCAATCCAAAGGTCTAAAATGGGTCTCTTGTAGACAGAAAATAGATGGGTCTTGTTTTTTTTTTTTTTAATCCATTCTGATACCCTATGTCTTTTGATTGGAGCATTTAGTCCATTTACATTCAGTGTTATTATTGAAAGATATGGGTTTAGAGTCATTGTGTTATCTGTAGATTTCATGCTTGTGAGGTCTCTGGTCCTTTGTGGTCCTTGCAACATTTCACTCACAGAATCCCCCTTAGGATCTCTTGTAGGGCTGGTTTAGTGGTGATGAATTCCTTCAGTTTTTGTTCTTTGGGAAAACCTTTATCTCTCCTTCTATTCTGAATGACAAGTTTGCTGGATAAAGGATTCTTGCATATTTTTCCTGTTCATCACATTGAAAATTTCCTGCCACTCCTTTCTGGCCTGCCAAGTTTCAGTAGATAGGTCTGCTACTACTCTTATGTGTCTACCCTTGTAGGTTAAGGCCCATTTATCCCTAGCTGCTTTCAGAATTCTCTCTTTATCTTTGTATTTTGCCAGTTTCACTATGATATGTTGTGCAGAAGGTCAATTCAATTATATCTGAAGGGACTTCTCTGTGCCTCCTGGATTTCAATGTCTGTTTCCTTCCCCAGATTGGAGAAGTTCTCAGCTATGATTTGTTCAAGCACACCTTCAGCCTCTTTCTCTCTTTCTTCTTCTTCTGTAACTCCTATGATATGGATATTGTTCCATTTCATTGAATCACTTAGTTCTCTAATTCTCCCCTTGTGATCCAGAATTTTTTATCTCTGTTTCTCAACTTCATCTTTTTCCATAATTTTATATTCTATTTCACCTATTCTACCTCTGCCTCTTCAATTCTCATTGTCACTGCCTCTAGTTTATTTTTCATCTCATTTACAGCATTTTTTAATTCATCATGACTATTTTTTAGTTCCTTGATCTCTGCACCAATAGATTCTCTGCTGTCTTCTATGCTTTTTTCAAGCCCAGTGATTAATCTTATGACTATTATTCTAAATTCCTGTTCAGTTGTATTGTTTATATCTGTTTTGAGCAATTCTTTGGCTGTCATTTCTTTATGGAATTTCTTTTGAGATTTCTTCCGTTTTGTCATTTTGGCTAGTTTTCTGTCCCTTATGTGTTTAAAAGCTTGTTATGTGCCCTGCACCTGCGAGCTCTACTATATTAAAGAGGGGTCATATACTGTCCAGGGCCTGGCCCTTCAGGATGTTTTTTTTTGGAGAGTGTTACTTGCTCTCTGTTGTTGTGACTTTGGTTACTTTGTCTCCCTACTCTAGTGATGTTTTGGACTCTCCACCAGGTGTGCTTTGATTTGTTCATTGAAGTAGCCCTGGAAAGGAAAACAAACAGACAAGCAAACAAACAAAAAACAAACAAACAGAAAACAAAAGCAGGCAGGCACATAAACAAAAAAACAAAAAACAAAAAACCAGAAACACCAGCTGCAAGTAAACAACAGGGTGGAGCCAGTGCTGATAGAAGAGGCCTTATCCCATACAAAGAGAGAATTTCCAGGGGGTGGGGAAAAAGAAGAAATAAAAATTGACCAGGCAGAGAAACTACACGGTTAATCCAGAGAGAGAGAAAGGAAAATAAAGAAGGAGGTGGGGAAAAAGAAAAGAAAATAAAATTGACCAAAGAAACTATACAGCTTACTCCAGAGAGACAGTAAGGAAAATAAAGAAGGAGGTATAGAACATGTATCAAGAATGGATTAAATATGTATGCTTAAACAAACCAACAACCAGAGTAACCAGACTAGAGGAGGGAAGAGCTAAGAAGGAGAAAAGGAAGGAGGAATATATCTATATAATGAGAATTGTCTGAGAATTAAACAGGCAATGCAACAGCAAAGGTCTGGAGGAGGGGCTGTCTGGTTGTTGGTGTCAATCCTGCTCCAGTAGATACACAAGTACTAGGCACAGAGGAGTGTAGTTTGGTGTAGGTGGGTTCCACCTCCACTGTGAGCGGCTGTCTATTCTCTGAAGCTGCCCTACTTATGGCCATCAGGTTGTCCTGGTGGGTCCCTGGAAGCAACTCTGCTTCTTTTTCTCCCGGACTCTTAGGGTTCAAAGTCCTTTGGCCTCAACATGGCTTTATTTGAGAGATGAGGGAACTTTGGATCCCCCTACCTCTCTGCCATGTTGGCCACTCCCTCCAACCCCTCCCTTCTGAGGAACTGCGGCTTTGACCCACTCAGATCCTCTGGGGGAGGGTCTCACTGAGCAATGGCCAAGTGTCAGCCTGCCCCCAGGAATGTTTGTGAGACCCTGCTGCTGCTAGTGTCCAGAGACTGCAGCTGGGTGCCAGCCCACCCCAGAAAAAGTTCACCTGATCATGTAGCAGCAGTATTTCAGGGTTTATGGAAAATCACAACATACATCTAGTGCCAGGCTTCCCCCATTACATCCTTGTTCCATCACCAGTGAATGTAGTCGTTCTCTGGGGTCTGCTGGGACTTTTGCCTGTGGGGTAGCCACACAGCCTCTGCCAAATGTCCTCCCTGCAGGGGAATCGCCTTTCCCCATGTGGCCCATGGACCCTTTGGACCTCGCTCTCCACTGCTGGGGATTTGCCCTTCCCACCAGAGCACCGCCAGGTATCGAGCTGCAGAGTTTCAGATTCTGTGCTCCCCCTATTTGTAGAGTCTTAATGGAATTTAAGCCCTCTCTTTTCTCCTTTATCCCTTATATATATATATATACTTTTCAGTCCCTGTGGCTGTTTCCACTTTTCTACTTTCTTACCAGGTGCTTTTGGTGGAGTGCTTTTTCCATACTAACTCCCCTCCATCTCTGTCCTCTCTCCACAAGCAAATACAACTCCCTGCCTTCGCAGCTTCTCTGTCACCCCTGGTACACACCTCACGCTGTGTATTTGCTGAATTCTGTGGTTCAGGTTTTGCAGATTGTTGTGTTAATCCTCAGGTCAGTTTTCTAGGTGTGCAGGATGGTTCAGTGTTGATCTGGCTGCATTTCAGGGACGATAGACGCCACAAAAACTTCCATGCTGTTCCATCATCTTGGTCCCTCCCCCCGTGTCACATTCTTTATATTGATGCCCAACTTCCAAAAAATCAGTTAAAAATCCATACTATTTTTATAAAGTTAAAAAAAATAAAACCCAGCAGCATTTGGAGTTTTCTCTATTTTTCTTGACAGTGATTTCTTTCTTAGTTTTCAAAATTATGTGATGACCAGGATCTTCCATGCATGGAAGTTAATGTATGCATGACCCCTTTATCCATACTGCCGATACTCAATCAGTATCATGTTGCAGAATCATAGATCTGGCAAGAATAGTGGTTCCAATGGTGACAGCAGAATTTAGGAACTGGCTGTGGAGCTGCCAGAGTTGTCATTGGTCATCTGAGGTGTCCAATACCAGGGGATATTTACAGCAGGAGCCATAAAGCCATGAATCAGCTAGGTGAGAGGTGGTTCTGCATATACCCCCTAGACAGCTGAGAAAGCATGCAATTCAACATATACTAAGCATAAATCAGTGAGCTGGATGTCAGGACATCTGTCCCATCACTAGGAAGCGACTGTCTCAAGAATAGGTGATTTAATGTATTTGTTGCTATCTGCATTGTTGAATTGTGTTAATATTAGGATCATCTAGGGAAGAATAATTAAAATGCTTCTGGTAGATTAGGATTGATGGAGGCAAAGGGAATTTGCCACCAGCATACCAAGCAAGTTGATATTTTTTTGTTCTAAAAACAAGGCTTACTCATGTTGGTGACTTGACCCATCTCAAGAATTGCTAGCATACTGAATATGAAGTGGCCTAAGAAAGTTTAAAATGTGAGATGAATACAAGGTATTATTTTGATATTTCTTTTTTTTACATATTTAAAAAAATGTTTGTTTTTGAAAGAGAGAGCATAAGTGGGGAAGGTGGGCAGAGAAAGAGGGATACACAGAATCATAAGCAGTCTCCAGGCTCTGAGCTGTCAGCACACCTTGACAACTGAACTGTGAGATCATGACCTGAGCCAAAATCAGAAGCTTAACTGACTGAGCCACCCAGGCACCCCTATTTTGATATTTCTAAGAGTTGTAGGCCTCTTTGAGTTCATTCTTTTTAAAAAAGTTGTTTATTGAGATATAACATGCATCTCATAAGCAGCATACATCTTGTGTGTGAGTTCATTAATTTGTTCTTAAAGCTTATTTATTTATTTTGAGAGAGAGAGTATAAGCAGGGGAGGGGCAGAGAGAGAGGGAGAGAGAGAGAATCTCAAGTAGGCACTGCACTGTCAGCATGGAGCCCAATGTGGGGCTTGAACTCATGAACCGTGAGATCATGACCTGAGCTGAAACCAAGAATATGACACTTAACTGACTGAGATATCCAGGCCCCCCTGAGCTCATTAATTTCAAAAATATTACTAAAAATTTGAAATTCTTTAAGAAGTCTCCTGTGCCTTATGTGCTTGATGGGGAAGGTGTTGTTGCAATGGGTTATATGTTAAGATTGGATTCAAATAAGAACTAGAGCTTATATGAAGTATTATTGGGACAGGGACCAGCTCCATGCATACATCTGTCCAATCAGGAGTATGTATGTGTATTTCAATGTATTTACATGTGTGAGCATATGGATATTAGAAGACCAAAATACAGGAGTTATATATTAGTGATGTATGTATGTGTGTGTGTGTGTGTGTGTGTGTGTGTGTGTGTGTCTGTGTAATAAGGCTCTTCTGGCTACAAGGAGCAGAGCCCCAATGAAGAAGAAAAAGGATAAGACTACATTTGGAATGGAAATCCCCCCAGGGTGATCAAAAGGTCAGTTTCCTTCCCACTGTAGGACATCTTTGCCTTTCTCTACATGACTGCTTTGTCCCAGCCTTGGTCACTAGGTCCTCTATTTCTTACTCATAGTTTTTTCTGCCTCATAACTATGTGGCTTGTACTTGGCCTCAGTGTGCCTTGGCCCCACCTCTACATTAACGCATCCTTTTAGCTTTTGCTTCTCCTAATGATCAAGCAGACTTTTCTATGTTTCTTAGTTCAAATTTCAGAGATAAGAAATGTTTTGTGTAGGCTGCTGGCAAGCCTTCTATTTGGTTGTCTGGTTCAGGATTTCATCTCTGGCCCCATAAACTTTGGCCAGGGGGTGGGTGGGAAGGCACTAGTGGGGTAAGCATGGCTACCTATGTCTTTGCCTTGAGCAGAGACTACAGAATGCCTAGGAATTGACAGCTTTATTATGGTGCAGTAGGAGACTGTGGAGAAGTACCTTAGTGGTTCTTGTGGATAATGGAACTCTGACTGAAGAAGAAAAGGATAGAGAAAAGGGAAAGCACTCCTGTGAAGGGGATTAAATTTCTCCCACTCATTCTGTAGAAAGAGGACTTGTTCAATGATGAAAAATCATGAACCAAGATAAACAGATAAACAGATCACTTATGGAGGCATGGCTCATAGAGTTATCAGAAGGTGCTAGCTACAGCAGAGAGGAACCTGTTATGAGAGGTGAGTTAGCCTTGGTAGATGTCACTTCTAAAAGAAAGCCCTGACTCACGGAACAGTATGCTCATGCCTGTTTCAGATATGAGTGAGGGGAATGGCTTTTCCAGGCTGATGTATCCTAGGAATTCCCATATGTCTTTGCAGCATAATCTTCCATGTTAGAAATATGTGTAATGTCACATTTTCTACTAATTGTTTTAGTATACCTTTGTGAAATGAAGCCTTGTATTTTAGCAGTACCCAGGGGAAAAGGAAAAGAGGGTAAGCTGGAGAGAGGGTGTTCCTTCTGGCATCATTCCAGGAGACTGACCACCTGGAAGAATTCACAAAGTTAATGTGGAGGGATGTGCTTCTTTATTATTTTTCTAAGGAAGAAATCCAGCTTTGACATTGAAGAAATGCAAAAGACTAGAGACAATTAACTAGAAGCTGTGGAGAGTGAGAGATACCTTGAATATCTGCTTTGCCTTAGGCAGGGAAGTACCTCAGGAGCCTTTGGTCCATGAAATACCACTTGTGTGTCAGAAAGAGGAAGCCCCTCCTGTCCTGTTACAGAGCTTTGGATGACAGGGGACTGAACTGAGCAGTCTTAGCTCCAGCTCACAAACCCTCCAGCTCCTTGTTTCCAGGCATGGGGCCCTAGTGCCCTCTTTTTCCATCTCTGCTTCCCTCCATTCTTGCTCTGAAGAAATAGCCAGATTAACACCTTGGTTTCCAAATTTATCTATGCTAGAAGCAGCTCTGGATACCACATGACTGTCTCCTTGGAGGCGTGTGTCAGGAGGATTACCCACCTCAGTGTCCTTCAGTTGCCCAGAGCTCTGGAAGATTCTATTCTCAGTAGCATGAAGGATGTCAGGAGACAGGGAGGAAAGAAATGGTCAGTCTTTACCACCTGCATTAGCAAGTGCTTTTAAATATATGAAGCCATGTGGGGGTGCTGTTGTTATAAGAGATGAATGTTCCTTTACTGAGCCTGTCTGCTGAAAGTCTGCAGTGGGACTGGGTGCTCACGAGTAATCAGACAACCGTATAAATGATGGCTCCTGCAAGCCAGTGGATGTGGATAGCAGAGTCGGCCTGTCATTTTGAAGCCAGTGGGCAAGCCTGTGTTCTTCTATGCAAACCTCAGGAAATTCAGTGGGAAAGCCTTCTTAATGCTAGCTCTACAGCTGGACCTTTGTTAAGGGAGAGTAAGGATGGGCTACTTGGCAAGCATTTTCCTTAGTAATCGTGAGGATGGTTGTTAGACTTCATTAAATATGAGCTGAGGAAGCTGGCTTAGTGAGGAAGCCCTGTGATTTTAAATGTGGGCCAAGGAGAATCTAGTAACAGGGCAAAGAGAATTTGAAATCAAATCTAGACTCTGAAGGGAGCAAGGACTCTTCCAATAGCGAGCAATAACCTATGACTAGCAATATTCTTCAATTTTCAAAAAAATCTGTGTAATCTACACCAAAGTTTTATCTACATCTCTTCTTTTTCCTACTTCATACCATACTTGTTCAAACCCTCTTTCATAGACCAGCCATGCCCACATAACTTTTGCCTGGTCCAGTGACCAAATTCAGCATAAAGTATCTTGCAAAGGGGTCTCTTTGCAAGGGCCAACATGTGTAATGGTCTATTTGTTCACAATCACTTTAAAAAAAATTTTTTTTAACATTTATTTATTTTTGAGACAGAGAGAGACAGAGCATGAACGGGGGAGGGGCAGAGAGGGAGGGAGACACAGAATCGGAAGCAGGCTCCAAGCTCTGAGCCATCAGCCCAGAGCCCGACGCGGGGCTTGAACTCACGGACCGCGAGATCATGACCTGAGCTGAAGTCGGATGCTTAACCGACTGAGCCACCCAGGCGCCCCCACAATCACTTTTGAAAGAGTTGAGTGGTTGACTCATTCAGGCCACTCCAGAGAGTCACCTAATTAACGTTTCTGAGATCGTGCCATCCTTATGTCCCTCCTTGCTCCAGAACCTACCATGGTCCACTCAGGACTATGCATAAACTCCACAATCTTCTGCCAGTTTCTTAGTGCCTCCTATGGTCTACCCATCCCATCCTTCTCCAATCCCTTTCCCCACTTCTCCCCCAAATGGCAGTGTCCATTTTAGTCATGTCCTCTCCACAGCTGTTCTTTGCATGGGATTATTTGTCTGCCCGCATCAGCCTATCCAGTAAAGTCTCATCCAGTCTGCAAAGTTTGCCTCTAATCTTAACTTTTTGGTGAACTTCCCGCCCCACCTTCTTTTTTCTAATATAGTTTCTCCTTATCTTGAGTTTTTATAGAGTCAGGTGCTTGAGGAGAAAGTTACTATTGTTTCTAAATTCCAAAAGTGTTGAATATTAAGGACAATACATGAGTGATACAGAGTTTTATTTGTGTGTGTGTGTGTGTGTGTGTGTGTGTGTGTGTGTGTTTGATCATAAAACACAGAACAGGAGAGAATGCGTGATGATGACTGAGTAGCTTTGGAGGCAAGAATCCTTTCCGGACTATTGGTGAGGTGTTTGGGGAGAGGAATTGGAGAAGAGAACACATGAGTTTAGAGCTAATACTGAACTCTGCTCAAACCTTGGGTTTGGAGGGTGGGTGTAGAGGCTCTTGGATAGGTTTGGGGTCTGAGGCCAGAGGGGCCACACACACCTCACTTCCTGAGGGGACTTTGGGAAGAAGAAGTTCAGCAGAGTGCCCTGCCCCAACATGTTGGCTTTGGAAGCATAGAAATGGCAGCACAGTAATATTAGGCAGAAAGGAGGCCTTGCCAAATATCCCCCCTCCCTTTCCATACAAGTTCTCCTTTGGCTCCTGTAAGGCATGGAGAAGACCTGAAGTTTCTTAGGTAATGAATACTTTAGAGCCTGATGGGGTTGACAGGGATTCATATTGGGATGGTTTAGGGAGCCCAAAGAGGATGCTGTTGGATGGACATTTCAAGTTTGAGCATAAATCAAGGGAGGAGTGGCCAGGTTTGAGAGGGTCAGCAGAGCCAGGGAAACCCAAAGTGTTGGCTCAGATGGGAGAAGGACTCTTTTCTAGAGCCCTCCTGGGTGCTACTTGTCCTGAAGGGAAAGAAGGAAGTTATTCTTGAGAAAAGTGAACATGGACCATTCAGTGATGGGTCAATTGTGATGGGTGCCATGAAGGAAGTGAATCAAGCATAGTGATGGAAGATTGCAGGTGTGATGGGATGCATTGGCACAATTAAGTTGGAGGCAAGAGGAAAAGGAGACAGTAATGCAGGAGGAAAGGTTCTAGGCAGAGATGGTAGTGTTGGAAGGCTCTGGGAATAGAGAGAGCAGGTTGGATTTGAGGACCTGAAAGGAAGTTAGAGCACTCGACAGTGGCACTTGAGGAAGGCAGTGGCATGAGACAAGGTCAGGAAGGTGACCAGAGGCAAATCATTTAGGCCTTGTGACCCCAAAACTGAGTTTGGAGTTTTATTCTCAGTGCAGTGTGAAGTCTTCAAAGCAGTTTGAACAAAAGAGTGATACTATCTGAGTTTTGAAAGGATTATTGCGAAAAATTATTTTGAAAGGTTATTATGGCTATTCTGTGGAGCCCAGATCAGAGATGGGGGAGTAGGTTCTGGAATGGCAGCCTGGGGATAAGATCCTCCCACCTGTAGAAGAAAGCCCAACATATTCATTCTCTTTCCCTTCTGGCTTCTTAGCTCTGAGCATCCTTTCTTACCTGGGGTTTTAACATGACCAAGGTGTCCCAATTGCTTTTTAGTTCAGTTGCATACAATACATACTTATTGAACATCTGAGCAAGGCACAGTAGGGGATTAAGAAACACAAATCTCATCTCTGCCCTCAAGGAGCTTTAAAATTACATTAAGAGAAACGACATTTGTTCATTAATCACAATCATCCTCTGCCATGTAGGTGTGGATTTAGAGGAAGACTAAGATGTGTTTTTTTGCCCTGGAGTGGTCATGTTCTGGGGAGACAAATGTTTAAAGAAAAATTTGTGTAGTGTTACATAATAGAGGTACATGCTGAGTGTTCAGGAAGGAAGGAAGTCATGTGTCAGGACAGCTCTTAGAGGAAGTGAAATTTGTGTTGGATCTTAACCAAGAGTTGGAATGGGCTGGAGGCTAAGCATTTTAGTCCTATTGAAAAGGAGGCTGCTAGATGCTATACTTAATATGAGTCAACAGTGTGAGGTAGGTGCTAAGGAAGTGAGTAGGTTGTATTAATGAAAGCTTAGTTCTGAAAATAAAGGAGGAGATGACTGGGTGGTGTTCTTCTGACTACAGAGTTGTTAGGTATAGGTGAGGGTAACCCTCTTGAAGAGGGATGTAAATGTTGAATTGGATGGATGTATTAGTCTGGGACTTCTGAAAAGCAGATTCCAATATGGGATTAAATGTGTAATGATTTTATTAAGGGAAATGCCTTGAGAGAATAATAGGGAGAGAGCCAGGAAAGGCTGAGAAAGCCATCAGAGTGCAATATAAGTCTACCCAATTGCAGGAAAGAGAGAAGACAGGTTTAGTGGAAGCATTCTAGATTGTCATGCTGACTAAGGAACGATTGGCAAGGCATTTGGGGAGTCCTCTAGCCAAAGTTAGCTGTCTGAGCATGCTGAGTTTTCCAGAATTTAATATCCGTAAGGGCCCCAAGTCATTGGCTGGGAGCAGCCTGGGGGCAGTGTGGCCTTAGTGCAAACATGACAGTGAATTTCTGCGGCAGCAGTTGGGGCCCTTGACTGATAAAAGTCCCTGTACCTGGGGGTCTGGGAGGCTCACATGCAAGCCTGTAGAGAATTTCTGGGGCAGTGAGAAAATTCAACCAAATATGGGAAAGGAGACTACAATATGCTGAGTCTGAAGAAGTCTCAGAGGTGACATTTATCATTCTTTTTTTTTTAATTACTTATTTGACATTTATTTATTTATATGGCTGTATGCTGGGAATATTGATAAGAAAGAAAGAGACCTTGCCTTCAAGGAGCTCATAGCCTAGAGGGGACTGCAGCCTGATGCACCATGATGACTGGATGAACTCAGCACAGGGAACACATCTAGGTGCTGATGTTGGTGGTGATAGGATCATTGGATTCCTAGAAGGCTGTGAGCTGGGTTTTAAGCACAAACTGCAAGTCTTCAGGTGGAAGAAGGAAGGGATTACACTAATATTCAAAGAGGCGTGGTATGTGGAATGACATTTGATCTTCATGTGAATAATGTAATTGAATTATTTTAGCCCCAATGTGTGGGAACTGTGAGAATACAGATTTGGGATTAATATAAGCAAGAACATTCTGAGAAACCGAGCTTTGCAAAGGTGAGATAGGGTTGCCTTGGTGCATTTCCAGTGTTGCTAATATCCAGCTGGGAAAGCTGTTAGCAGAGATGGAGTCAGGTCAGGGAAGGGTGGTTGTGATTCTCAAGGTGATTGTTAAAGTCCTTCCCATCCTTGAGATTCTATTGATAGGGAAAAATCTGTTATAAGATGGCCGACAGGACTGATAGGGACATTTCAGTCCCTGACTGAAGACTCCCCTTCTGGGTTCTTCTTCCTACCCCACATTAGCCTGTGCTAATGTGGAATGTGGAAGTAACAGACTATAAATTGTTCTCTCTGCTAGGACTCGGGGCGCAGATTCCTGGAGAGTGATCTCCTCTGAGCCCGCAGGTGTGAGATAAACCTTCTGCTTTCCAAGATCTCTGAGTGCCACTTGGTTCTTCCACCAGGTGATCCAGACCAGGTTCCATAACACTGATTCAAAGTAGCACTTTTTGGAAGGCAGCCATTAGAAGAACCATCTGTACCCTCCCAGCCTCAGGATGCACACTGTCCTGCAATTTCTTCCTGGCCAGGGATGAGGACAGGGGGGCCTATTTCTTAGAAGGAAAAATTTCAGCATCCAACTCATTACATACAACAAAGGTTAGGAGTCTCAGGAAGTGACTTTCTCTGGCTGATCAGAGGTGAGATTTCCACCAGTACTCTTGATTGTCCTCTCCAAAGAAGGAAGCAGGCCATAAATATATATGTACAATGCAATGTAAGTTCATCAAAGGCCTCCCAAAGACACTACTTCTTGGAGAAACCCTCCCTGGAGACTTGATAAGTATCTAAGAGGAAATGGACTGCTAATTAGTGAAGAAGTTAGATTATATATATTCCTGCCAATATCCATTCTTAATAGAGTAGGATAGCAGTTGTTTAAATCTGACAATAGAACCTACAATCAAAATGATGTTTGTTCCACTTGTTTTTTTCTTGCAGGTATATCCTGATATTTCTTGCTCCTCCATTTCTTTGCTCTCATTCATCTTCCCCACAATGTGTTCCTGAGATGAAGCAACTCAACTTCCAGTTGCCCCTGAACTCCCTGTACTTCCACACTTCAGTCCTCCCTGGTTTGATTCCCAGCACTGTTGCATTTAAACTTTGGAAGGAATCAACTAAATGGTTTTCACACTGGGATCTCATTATAGCAAGGTGAGTTTCCCTGGAAGCCAATATAGAGATAGAGTGTAAAAGGGAGGATGTTTATTAAGGAGCACCCTTGGATCAGTACCTGTGGGAGGGTGTGGGAAATTCCTTCCCCCAGAAGGAATTTAATCTTGCTTGAGAGGACTCTTTCCAACTGAGGCAGTGCCCAAAAGTCTGAGAGCTAAATGCAGTCTGTTGCCCTCATACCCAGCAGCTGTGGCAACAAGTCCTTCCTTAAAGGGGAATCTGGGTAACAAATGGCAGTGTCCACCACAGCCTCCCTCTCTGTTTCCCCACCTACTGTCGCCAAGAGAGAAGCAGCTCTCCTGTGATCTGTTTCATAATTAGGGTTCTGCACGAGAGTCCCTTTGCAAGATGGGTTCTGTGCTAAAAAAAAGTTTGGATATCACTGATTAGAGACTATAAGGCAAGCTGAGGGCCAAGCACAAGCTAGCACAAACCCTCCTCTCCAGGTGGGGCATGGTGTGGTATTCTTCAGGCACTCCTGGCTGCCCAAGAACAAAGGAAAGGCAGAAAACAAGTGGTTCAACTGATAGTCCCCATCAGTTCACAAATATCTCATCAATAGCCTAATCTCCAGGAACTCCCTACTATCTTCATGATAATGCTTTGCTAGAGGGAAAAACAATCTTAGCTTGACAGTTGGTAGGCATCCAGTAATCTGTAAATCATCTTTAGCATATGGAAATCCCTTTAAGAAACTTCCTCTTGACTTTACCTCCCCCAATTCCACACTATATAAGCAGTCACTTTGCACAAGCCCAGTGCAACTCTTCCTGCCCATGGGTCCTGTCCCTGTGCTTTAATAAAATCATCTTTTTGCACCAAGACATCTTCAAAGATTCTTTCTTGGCCGTTGGCTCCGAACCCCCACAAATACCCCCAAACCCCATCAATCACTGCCCTTGTCCAACCCTCTCATTTTTCAGGTGAGGAAATTGAAGCCCAGCCCAGCTTCTCTGAGTCCTAACATAGTATCTTTTAAAATTTTTTACCAAATTTAGCATCTCTATATCTTTGTTTCCTTTCTGTATATCTAACACTCCCAAGGACAGACTGATCAAATGTGGCAGACACTGCTGGTCTCCTAGCAATATTCATACTCTCTTTTCTACTAACAGAACCTTGGTTTGTGCCCGGGGCATGTGCTCAGCTAAAGAACCTCATTTCCCAACCTAGCTTGCAGCTAGTACCATCGATGTGACAAAGTTCTGGCTCATGAGAAGTAAACTGAAGGTTTCTGGGTAACCTCTACTTCCTTAATATAAGCACCACTCCTTCTTTCTTCCTCTTTTACTTCCTCCTGTTGCTTAGAATGCAGAAATCGTGAATGGAGATAATGCGGCCATTGGGAGAGAATGAGAACAAGGTTCTCAGCCTAAGATTGGCAGAGCACAAAGCTAGAGGTGCCTGGGTCCAGATAATCTATGTGGAGCTCTCCTCTATCTTCTCTGAGTTTTATGTTATATAAGGGAAATAAAAATTCCTGCCTAATTAAGGCACAACTCCTTGGAATTTGGGTTGCCAAACCCAATCCCAGGTGGATAATGCTGAGTTGAGAGAAAAGAAGATCTTGGACCTCATGTGTTCAGATTAGTATCTTCAATTGCCCTGGCCTCAGAGAATCCCAAATTCCATACCTGAGGCATCCCATGGCTTCCTGTATGAAGGCCTGGTGAAGGGAAAGGACACTGAACTGGGAATTTGGAGAAGTGGGTTTCAAGTCTATTTCTGCCATTCACTATTTGTGTAATTTCAGACAAGTTGGATAATCTATTTGGGGCTCAGTTTCCCTTATTGTAAAGACAAAGAGTTTGAGTACATCTCAAAGTTTTCTTTCATAGCTTAAGTCACAGTTTCTCTCCCTTGACTGAGTGTACACTGGGAGTGCATCTGTGTAGAGGCCCACTTTATGGCAGTAGTTACAGGTCCAGAGGTTGTGGGTGGGACAAGTGTGAGAAACAGCTTTGCTTTTAAGGTTATTTCTTGCTAAGTATAATCCAGTTGGCTAAGGATTTTCTTCATAAAAAATTCTTTGTATTTTTGTGGGTTGATTACTGGCTTAATTAATGTAATTAAACACAATTACAAAATTAGTACAAATCTATGTAATCAGGTACTAACAATATGTAATTAAGTAACTACATCTTCTAATTAGAGACTTGAGTATGCAGTGCCACTTTAGAGTCCTTATTCTACTTTGTACAAAAGTTATGCCAAATCTACACACAGATCGTTTCAGACATTTGTCTTACCCCATAGTTGAATGGGTGTTTTTTATTCCTATAAATTATTAACAACACATCCCCCCCTGTTTAGGTAGTAATAACCTTGTATTTTATTTTCAAATCAAATATTTTTTTAAAGTAACTATGACCCCAAAATCAATCTCAGATTACACAAAATAGAAGTTGTCTTAGAAAGAATGATTTGAGTTCTGGAAAGGGAACTCCAGAATAGCAATACATGAATAACATTATAGTCACATTATCAGTCTTTCGAATTAGAGTTTGATGAATTTTCCAGGTTTTTTGTATGCATTTAATTTGCATCCAAATATTTGATACATTATATTTTTATCTTTTGACAAAGTAAAATGAGAGTTCCATGATGATGGAAATGCTCCAGATTTGCGAGATCCCTAGTTTTTTTCAAATGGGTTTGCAACAACTGTCCTCCAGAGAGCACCAAGAAAACTTCAACGGTAATCTCTTGCCCCTTTTCCATTCTAAAGAACAGCATGCTCTATGATTTGGGTGTAGCTGCCATCTTGGTGGAAGAGAAAACCATTTGAGATTTATTGAAGCCATATGGCTTCTAATGACCCCCTTCCTTACAACCTGAGGGCATCCCCTAAAAGGTAGATGAAATGTCCTAGGCTGGAAGTTAGCATACTTAATTTTGGTGCCAATTCTATCATTGGCCAGTGATTTTTCTGTTTCCTCACCTAGGATATGTATTTAAAAAGTGGTACCGTTTGTATATTTAGTAAGGTCAAATGGACAGAGTGTATGGAAAAGGGCAAAGAAAAATATAAAGCATATCTTTGTGTTAGGTTTTATTCTCTATTATTATTTGGGTGTTTGGGAGATTTTTTTCCTTTAATTTTCTCTATCTAGGTCACTACTCCTTTTACTCATGCAGGTGTAGCTTTTGAAAACTGGTATTTGATGAAACACCTCATTTTACAGATGAAACTGAAGCCCAGAAAGGTCAAGAAGTTTGCCTAAGGTTCAAGGTTAGCTAGCAACAGGGCTATTTTTAGAATGCAATTTTCTTGACTTCCAATTGAGTGCCCTTTCTAATCACACTAGCGTGGTCCTTGAGGACCTAATGGAGTTGGGGACACCATCTACCCTTATTGATATATCTCCCAGAGGAGAGCAGCCCCTTTTTCACAATGACACTTTTTCCTGGAGGAGATCTGGATGTTGATGCTTCTCAGTAGCTCCTTTTCCTTGAGGAAAGATAGGAGGAGGCAAGCACTGCACTTGGTGAACTAAAACAAAGCTTTCTTGGATGAATTATGAAAATTTGGGATGGAGATTAAAAACATAGGGTGAATTGTCTTTGCCTTATGCAGTGTGTGGGGTGGTGGTCTTGGACTTGAGATGAAATAAAGTGGGGAGGTTATTAGGGTGGAATCAATGGTGGTTGTTGGTGAGAGAGAGACATTAGTGTCAAGTAATTTTTTTACCCTATGAAGGGAGATGGTTTGGTGGCTTTGGTTAGAGCAGGCTGGGTGGTAAAGCCAGAACCATGGTCTATAAGTACTTAGGTATCGTGTGCTTGCAAATATGCTTTTTTTGTGTCTTCAGCTTTTAGTGGTTACCATTCGGTAACTCTTAACTGAAATGGTTGGGTTTGTCAATCTGCTTCAGGAACTTTGTCTTACAATTGGTTGAAAAAGTGCTTTTCCTTGGGATTTGATAAGGATGATAAAAGGATTTATTTTGGATGACTGAATCCACTCTGTGGGATGGATTTATAATTTCCAGAGGAATTAACTTAAGTATAACTTATAGGCCAACTATAATCATGATACAGTGTGATTTCTTTTTATTACCTTATCTCTCCTTGTTAAGAAATGAAAAATAAATTCTAGACATTTTTAGTTTCTATTCAGCTTCTCTTCTTTTAATACTCTGTTTTTTTTTGTTTCTTGTCTATGTTCATTGCAATTTGCATCCCATACTAAACTGCCTTAGGATTTTTAAAAACTGAATAATACATTCTAATATCAATTAAGGAGACTTTTCAGTGTCTTCACATGCAGTTATTTAAGGTTAGATGTCATTTCTAAATGGATTGCATCTCTGAAGCCCCAACTATCTTAATTCCCATTCCTACTGTTCCATGTCATGCTAAAACTTCTCATTTATAATTAAAAAAAATCCTCTCACTTTCCTGGTATTGGGAAAGCCTGTTGAGTTTTGCATCTCTGCACAGTGCTGAATTGCTCAGACTCGTGCTGTGGCAACAAGAGGTTTCCTAACCCTGAATTTTGTTGACCATATGGGAACCATGGTCAGAAAGTGTAGCCATTGCCTGTAGAAGAACATCAAATTAATTCTGTTATCATCTGGTTTTGGTGAACAGGGACATCATATACTTTGTCTACCCTGGATCAACAGTTTTGTGTTTTTCATTTGATTATTTTAAGCCCACTATATTGTTAAATCAGAAATTGTGAAGGGTCTGAGATTTTATTCTACATGCCAGCTAACAAGTTATCCTGCCATGGTGTGGTGTGGTATGTGTGTGTATGTGTGAGTGAGTGTGTGTGTGTGTGTGTGTGTGTGTATCTATACTAACAGAAAACAGGAGGCCTCAGAGTCAGAGATGAACATAGTTCATTATATACAGCAAAGGCTACAGCTACTTAGCACCAATTCTTCAAGTCCCAGTCTTTGCATGGTGATATGGTGAGGGTCAGATGGTAACTGCACATGTGGTAGGGTGCATCATAGGAGAGGGACCCCATAATAGGGAGGTTCTAATCTTATATAGGGTCTTGGCAACCTGCCAGTGCCTCACTGGCAAAGAGACCTTACTCTTTCTCTGGAAAGTAAGCCAATCTTCTCTAGGCTGAGAAGAAGACATCTTAATCTTTACTACCCTGGAATGTCTCTGGGGAAGGATCTTTAAGCTTTACTATATTGGAAACAAATCTTTCCTCTAATATGAAGGGATACACTATTTCTAGTTTCTAAGGATGTTTGCTATTCAAACAATTTCGTGAAGAGATAGTTTAAGGTATATATAAACTCCAGATTCATGGAGAATTATCTTTCAGCATATATGTAGGCAACATCTTTCCCCTAAACAAATAAATAATCAAAAACCAAAAACACATAAACATCTGTGGCCCTTCATGAACTACAGTGTAAAATCTAAACTTCTTGACTTGGCATTTAAGGTTCTTCACTACCTGCCCCCTTTTACAATTCTCCATCTTTAATCCTCTGCTTGGACATAACTGGTCTTCTCGTCATTGGCTTTTTCCCTCCACATTGTCTCTCTCTTTATGGCCTTTATTCATATATTCTCCTGTTCTTAGCATGACCTCCCTCCTTTCCTTTCTTTTTTTTTTAATGTTTATTTTTTATATTTGAGAGAGAGAGAGAGGCAGTGCGCTAGTGAGGAAGGGGCAGAGAGAGATGGAGACAGAATCAGAAGCAAGCACCAGGCTCTGAGTTCTCAGCACCGAGCCCAGTGTAGTGCTCGAACCGATGAACTGTGAGATCATGACCTGAGCTGAAGTCAGATGCTCAAATGACTAAGCCACCCAGGCACCCCCTCCTCCTTTCCTTTCTACCTTTATGAATTCCTTCCCACACTTTAAGAGCTAGTTCATCAACCAGGCTCCCATTCTTTCTAGTTGTAGGGTAAGCACCTCTTCTTATCTGAGCTAATTCTGAAACCTGACATCCATTCTATGCAGATTGAAGAGTATGACCTGATTTACTGACCAGGAGACTATCACCCCTTGAGGCCCAGGGCTCACCTATTTTAAGGTCAGATTGCAGTTGGACACAGTGGATCACCCTGGTCTGTGGCTTGGTTAGCCTAGTGCCTTAGTTCTTAAGGGCCTCTTAGATTTAAGCAGGTTGCCAAGAAAGCCATGGTTGTGGGTTTTATTCTGATACCATAAATTCAGGATTAACACATGCCCCCAAGCCTCTTCACTATGTCCCCCTTCCAATTCCAGTCTGCTTTCTCAAGAAGGGCCTCACAAAGTTTAATACATACAAGACATACCTGATGAACCCAATTCAGTGGGTCTGGGGAAGGACCCGAGAAATTTCTGACAGACAAATTCCCAAGTTATACCGATACTGCTGGCTCATGGCTCACACTTTAAGAAGCAAGGGTTGGGGTAACTTTTGGACATCAGGTATGTGTGTGCATACCTGTAAGTCTTTACAAATGCTGCTTACCTAGAAAAAGAATCCAGAAATCCAGAAAAGGAACTGATTTTCTGAGCATATTACTCAGATGCAGGATTTTTTTTTCTTTTCCGTTTTATAGCTGAGAGAACTGAGATTAGAGAGGAATGAATCTTTCTGATAATAAGCAGAAGAGCTGGAATTCACACTCCTATCCCCTCATTCTGTCCACCACACCAAGATCAAGGTATCTGAGGTCTACTGGCTAGGAAGTGAACATCACACCTAAGGCAGGCCACAGACCCTGAATGACCACACAGTGCTTTCAACCAAGGTGTACAGTAGAAAAGACAGCCAGGGGCATGTGGTCAGCTTGGTTCTAGTTGATGAGAGCCCTTTGGAAGATAAGACACTTGTATATGGAAGCATGTTGGCAAGTTCACAAGGTTCCTGGCCTGCTCTGTCATTTTCTCTGAATTATTCAGACTGTGTAGTTCTCTGTTTCAGAATCCAATACCTGTGAAAGTCTTTTTCTAATATTTATTCATTGCTCTCCTGATTGGGGTGTTTAGCTTTCAGCCAAATGGCATATACAGGTAGATGGCAAATCCCAGGAAATAGCCTCATGTGCTGGGTAGAGGTGTGCATAATGGTCTGTAGAAGAGAGAAAGCAGTTGTCCTGTTAGTCAGGGAGACAATCTGTGGCTGTGACCACTATCCTGGGAGCCCAATTCTGGGTCTGCCTTTGGTTCCTTGGCTTGATGAAAACCCTTCACCTTGGGTTGGGTTCCTCTGCTGCTACAATATGACCTGAGCCAATTTAGTCCCTTTTTCTCATTTTTTTTTGTTTGTTTGCAGCATTCAGTTAGGCTCTGTATGAAGATAATCAGGGCAGGAACCCTCATATCAAGAAGATTGTAATCTAGTAAGTAGCTGTGTTCCTGACTACTAGATCCATGAGGTTTAAGAACTGTCTGTTCTCCATCTTTTCACTTATGTATTCTTTGAACACCCTACTATGCACTAAGAACTATCAACTATCATGGGAATTCAAGTCACTCAAAAGTACTCTTCCTATGCTCATGAGCCTCAGGGTCTATCTGGAGAAACCTGGAGTTGGGATTGCAAAATTAGCAATCACCTGCTAAATGATGGCATCTCCACTTTAAGTGAAGTAGAAGCCAAAGGAGGAAGAGAATATTGTGATGAGGGAGGGCAGAGAAGCCTCCCTGGAGACGGTGAGACTTCAGTCTAGCAAGGAGAGAGGATGTGCCAAGAACAGCACAGTCTGATAGTAATATGGTACAAGCCACAAATGTCATTTAAGTTTTCTAGTAGCCACATTAAGAAAGTCAAAGGAAACAGGTAAAATTAATTTTAATATTTATTATTAACCTAATACATCCAAAGTAGTATTATTTCAACAGATTATGAATACAAAAATTATTAATGAATACTTTATTTTATTTTTTGTATGTGTGCTAAATCTTTGGTGTATTTAGACGTGTATTTTACACATACATTTTGGTTTGGACTAGCCACATTGCAAGTACTCGGTAGCCACATGTAATGGACAGCACAGGGGGATGGGTGGATGAGCTTGTAGTTGTGTTAACCCTAATATATGAACTGGAGGACAGGACTCCGGGTAGGTGGGCTAGGTGGGTAGAAGGAGGTCTCGGCCAGCCCTGGGCCTGAGGAAAGCAGACACGCTGTGGGAAAATGAAGAATAAAAATACACATAGGTTCCAGGGACTTAAAAAACCTGGTGCAGGGAGGTACCCACTTTTTCTGCCACAACACACAAATTTGAAATGGCTTTGGAAAAGAGGCCCTGAATAGGAACTGCATTTCCAGAGAAATGAGCGTCCTTAAAGCTGTCTGAATAGAAAATAAGGTTATCATTATGCCTTATCATTAAGAGAGAGAAGAATATTAAAAGGACTCAGTTCAGCTTGAATAAAAAAGATAAATTTCAAGTAAACTGGCATACAGTTTATCCATGACTGGATTTGCTGTAATAAAGTCAGCGAGGGAATAAGCTGGATGATTTACAGGGAGACTGCTTCTGTAAAATTTACAAACTGCTGTGATAAAATGTCACCTTTTATGATGCATTCCACCCGGGCTGCATATATAAAGGGCACTGCAATGGAAAGAGTTGCAAAAACAAAGCTGTAGTCTGGCTCCCCAGCTGCCTTTGTCTGCTTTTCCAGCAGAATTGGGGATTTATGGAAAGATGACCTAGTCACTCGCTTTTTACGGTTGTGGATTGCAAACTGCCAGTGAAATGGCATCATTTCCTTTAGTTTTTATTTTGCCACCTCGGGGACTGCTTTCAGTAATTTAGACCAGGAAAGCTTGAGGTGAGGTGAGGAAGGGTAGGATGAGGAAGGAAAAGACCGCAATTCCAGGGGTTCTCAGTGCAGTTGGGAAGGCAAGCATGCCCATGAGTGATTTAACACAAATGTAGCAGGTATGAATTTTTAATCTAATCCATGCCATAATCATTTACTTTTCCAGATTAAATTTTATCTGCTATGAGTCTCCATCTGCCTATTTGGTGGGAAATTAAGTCTCAATCATTATTGGGGTATACTTTATATGCAGATGAATCCTGGTACTACACGCTGAGGAGGGGCCAGGTCTTCAGGCCATGGTGTTTCCATCTTCTCACTACCCATTTGCCTTCACAGTGGCCCTGTAGGGAGTGATCCTGTCCCTCTGTCTCCCAGTCCTCATGCTCTGGGGGAAGTCACTGAGATGCTCCTCTTATCCTGCAGCCTGCCATCCAACAGCCTCCAACCTCCTATCCCCACCCATCCAAGGCTCTGCCTGTCTGTGAGGCCACTGGCATCTCTCCTTAGCCCCTGTCTCAAAGGAAACTTGTCTCCTCAAGCCAGTGGCTTCTCCTCCTCCCCTCTCAGCACTCACAGCCATGCCTCCTCTTCAGCAACCCCAGCTCAGTCTTCTTCAGTGGGCCTGAAATACAAATTCTGTGTGTGTGCACATGCATGTGTGTGCAAAGACTAACCTGGATCTTGGAAAAAAAAGCAGTGTTGGCTCCTTTTATCCTTAGGTGGATATGGGGAAAACCGTGTTTACACCAGTTACTTTCTTCCTCAGTAATTCACCCAGTTATACTAGGTAGACAAGGATAAATACTACAATGGAACTAGAAGCAAAGTTGGAGAGATTACTTTCAACGTGGAGGAACCAAGAAAGGCTACAAAGAAGAGGTGAGATTTAATTAGAGCTGTGAAGGATGGGAGAAGTTTGCTCTGCAGGCAAAGTCAATTCAGAAGGGAAAGATAGAGCCAAGCCTATAGTGGAGGGGGCAGGGGAGGTGGAGGTGGAGGAAAGGGGGATGGGGCCAGAGTGAGAACATTTGGCTTATGTGTGGGTGAAGTGGGAAGCTGGGGAGGAGGAAGTGAGTCTAGGGCTGGGGTTTGGATATGTGGAAGAGGGGTTGGTGGTGGTTGTATGGGATGCTAAGTGGTGTGGAAAATAACATGGCAATATCAAGTACTTAAGCTCATCCTTGGCCGTTCTCAAGTAGTGGAAACAATTTAACTTATAAAACTGGATATGTGGGTAGCAGTGAAAACAAGAATGTTTCTACTACAAAAATGCTTGTCCACCAGGTATCAGTAAAAGTCCAGGCTGTCATAGCCAAACAGGATTTAGATAACTTTATCCAAAGTGTGCTCCTTTATATATTAACTTTCTGAATACACAATTCTCCATTGTACTAAGGGCGTGGGGCAACATGCATCACTGAGATCCCTCACAATACTCTAATCTCTGCCAACTCCCCCCTTTTACCACCTCCTCTGTTGTGTAGGCACTAAAGTACCCCCTCCCCCCTTAAGACCTAGATAATCCTGGGAGTAGGAGGACCCATTTGTCAGGGAGCAGAGTCCAACAGAGGCTTCTGGAGTTGCACTGGCCACGGAGGTGGAATTGCTGGAAGGAAAACCCCAAAATATGATAATGGAAAAACATTAATTATAGTCAGTGTCAAGTTGGGAACAAACAACAAAACAAGTAAGCAGTCCACTTAGAGACAAGAAGATTTGAGAGCATGTCAGTCTAGGAATGGGGTGAGGTAAGTGGTTCAGAACCTAGGTTTAAACAGCAGGGGCATACTAAAATCCTTCAGTTATGTGCTGCTAATATATATAGTGCTGGGTGGGCATGGGGACTTGTGGAGACTATAGACCTAACTTGCTGATAAGGAAATAGAGTTGGCTCATTTGAACTTAAACTTCCCCTGAGATATGAACCCTCTTAGCTGGAGCAGGGAAATATCAGTTTCCTTGTTCCATTATTCCTTGGTCAGAAGGTGCATGGGGACAGTCCCCTCTGTGTGGTCACAAGTGGCCACATCTGGATTGGGTTCCAAATCCAAACTCTTGAGCTCAGCCCATCTATTCCTTGGTTCCCTGAATTCCCAACTTGTCAGGCTTTGGGGAGTATCCATTAAGGATCTGTCCCTTGCAAAACATGTATCTCCCAAATTAAGAGTTTAACTAGATTTCATTTTGGGAATTGAACAAGAATCGGCAATAATTTAGCTTATAAAACTGTAGTTTAATGAAAGTATAAGACAATAGGCCTGGAAGAGGCTTTTTACTATCATAAGATGAGAGTTTGTATGGCCTGTGCTGACAGATTTACTGTTGTTTTAACTTAATAAGCTATTTCTGTTTTAGCGTTGTTATTGTTTCCGTGGTTATAGGACATTCTGTATTGTTTTATTATATTATCCGTCCCCCTCAGTTTTAGGGTGGCATTTTTCTCTTTGCTTAGCTTGTAAATATACATATTTCCTCTTATCCTCCTGATTCTTCCAGGCACAGGGAGAAACAGAGCAGTTTCTCAGGACATGGGGTGGGATTTGCCTCTGGTCACCCTTTTCTTTCTTTCAGCTGATAAAGGGCAGACTCCTCTTGAAGTCAGTATCCTCCCCACAAATTGTTTTAATTACGTCTCTAAAGCCATCCAAATAAAAATTATATTTATCAGGTTTTATGCTTGTAAAGCATTTTTAGCTTTAAAATGTATTGTCTGGTGTGATCTTTGTGACCACTCTGTGTGGTGGGCTCCATGGAGGATGGGGATGTATTACTGTCTTCATTTTACACATTGGGAAGAGGAGTTCTAAGAGGATAAATAAGTAGCTGAGGACTGTCTAGCAAGTCAGTGGCAGAGCCTGGAGGTCAAAGAACTTCCTAGGAGAGAAGGCTGGGTTGAGGCAGAAGACATCTTCCAGCAACAAGGACCGATCATGAAAGTAGTAGCCTATTGGCTGTGGAATACTCCATGACTGTTCCATTACCAACTTAACAGATGATATAGATCTTTAGCCTCCTCTTTTTCTTTCTTCATATTTCCCAAGAGAGAAATTACAGCTAGGAAGGAAAAACAAATTTAAAATTTTTTTTTTTTCAACGTTTATTTATTTTTGGGACAGAGAGAGACAGAGCCTGAACGGGGGAGGGGCAGAGAGAGAGGGGGACACAGAATCGGAAACAGGCTCCAGGCTCCGAGCCATCAGCCCAGAGCCCGACGCGGGGCTCGAACTCACGGACCGCGAGATCGTGACCTGGCTGAAGTCGGACGCTTAACCGACTGCGCCACCCAGGCGCCCCAGGAAAAACAAATTTAAATCTATCTCCTTCACTGTCATTGGGTAGTCTAGTCAATATTTGATGGACAACAAGATGGTCAAAAATCCTCTGGGACTGGCTTGAGGGAAACTCTCAAACCAACTAGAGAAAAGAATGGAAGAGAAATAGTAAGGTACATTGTGTTAATTAAATTTTTTAACAATCTGGCAAGGTAGGTGAGTCCTAACTTATGAAAGGGAAATCTGGAGTTCAGAGAGAGTCAGAGACATCTTTGGGATCCAGCAGCAATCTTTCTCTCAAGCCCATGATCTTTGGGCCCCTTTATTTCTGTCCTTTCTCTTCCTCAGGTACTCAGGAGACTAAATCTATAGTGAGAATCCTCAATCTCTCCCAGAACCAGGGAATAACAATTTAACAGCATCTGATTGGAGTAAAAATATCTTAAAGAGATAAAGGGCCAACAAACACAAGCCTGTTGGTAATATTTAGATTTTAAAGAAGATTAAGTAAATTACTCTCTTAGATTAATCTCTTTATGGAAGACAATCCAGAATGGAGGAAAAAAATGAAATGACTATTTCGAAAGCCTCAGGCAATCAGGCTGGGGTTCCATTCCTCACCCGTCAGAACTCATCAGCTTCTGGTTCCTCAGATACAATGCAAAGATCTTTTCTAGTTCTACATTCTACGCTCCTATGACTGAAATCACATAAGTTGGTCTCTACCTGGGCCTGGCCCTTGTGCTCCATTCAGGAAGAGCATGCATCAAGCCTGTGCTTCCCATCTCTAAATTTTCTACGTGTTGAAGTTGGTCCCTCCTCCTTCCTGTGGATTTCCTCAGTCACAGCCCTTGGAGAATCTCCTGCCCCAAAGTCCTTCGAAAATCCAGAGTGTGGAGGAGAATAGGGCTTCAGCCTGTCATGGTTCATATTTTCTACTATGTCTCTTTTTTGTTTTTCCCTCCCTCTGTATCCTTCAGTCTTAAGATTTGTAGGGTTTGAGTTTCAGACTGGTAGAGAGAGAGTGCTTTTTGTAGAGACAGGAAATTCTCCATCTGAAAAGGTCCAGTTTACCTCTCTACTTAACTAAGGCTTCATATGGTGTCAGCTTTTCCCCTTTTCTTCCTTCTTTTCCTTTTCTTCCCTTTCTTTTCCTTCCTGCTATCCTTTCTCCTCCTCCTCCCCCTCATCTTCCTCTTCTTCCTCTTTCTTCTTCTTCTTCTTCTTCTTCTTCTTCTTCTTCTTCTTCTTCTTCTTCTTCTTCTTCTTTTTTCCATTCATGCATGTTTTTTTTTAATTGAGAATTTTCCTTTGTGGCTCCTATCAGTGGGAATGTTAGGCAGGATGGATCATGGAGGTCATCCTAGGAGCCATTTAGCATTTTTAGGGTCTGTGCCCAGAGTGGTTCAACAGTGCCAGAACTGCTAACTTGGGGTTGAACTTCTTGATTTCTTATATTCCAGGAGAGTATTTTTACTATTATTATCAGTCTTCTTTTTTTTCTGCTCTCTCAGCATCAGCATTCCTGGCTCCAGGTAACTGTCTGATTTATCACCAATATTTTAATTTTAGCCAGTTCTGCTATTTCCTTGAGCCCCAAGTCAGCATCCTAGGTCTCAGCATCATAATTCTGAGAAGAGAAGGGATAGGGCAGGAGCCCAGGCTCCAATATGGCTGGTTACAACTCACAGTAATTATTCTGTAAGCACTGAATTGAATTTGCACTAAAAACTAGCCTCCAAGGCTAAGGACAAGACAGATTTTGGGCAATGATTATGGATCCCAGACAATAAGGAGCTGCCAAAATTTTTGAGGAAGGGATATAGTCAATGTATTACTTTATGAAGTATTTACTGAGAGTTTGAGATACTTCAGGTCAGTGACTGTGTTTTATTCATCTTTGAATCCCCAATGCAGAGCTCAGCACTGACAAAATAGAGGCATGAATACTTTGAGTAGCATTAATGAATAAATGAATGAAAAAATATGTGCACAGCACTGATTGTAGAGAGGAGAAATCAGGCTGGAAGCATTTTCAAAAGGCCTTTATAATAGTGAGATAAAATGACAGAGTGATTGATCAGATATGGAGGGAAGGAAATAATAAAAACTGATTTTAAGTTTATTATTAAAAGTTTGGAGAATGGAGACACTAAGTCTTTAGAAATAGAGGAGTTAGATAAGGGAGTTGGATTGAGGTGGGGAGCGGAGGTATTAACATTCACGTGGGCATGTTAAGATTCAAGCATCCAGATGAACATACAGAGCAGGCGGCTGGAGAAAGAATGGGAGATCAGGACAGAGGTTAGATTTGGGGGTGGGGGTGTTGGAGTTCTCTTCTAGCAGGTGGTATTTTCTGTGGGAGAAAATTAGATATCCAATGGAGGGGATATAGAGAGGGTAAAAGAATATCTGAAAAATGTGTCTCAATGAGAAACTATTGAGTCCTTACATGCAGCTGCTGGGTTAGTCTAAATATGCTCCAGTGACATAAAAGCTACATTAGTTATTGTATCATTTCCAATGTTATACACTAATTCCTAACAACCACTATTTAAAAGTACCTCTGTCTGAAAGCAAAGGATGAATCTTTATATGTGGTATAGCGATCCACTTATTCTTCTACCTACTCATCCATCCACTGATCCATTCATACACATCTGCCTCTCCATGCATCCATGCATCCATGCATCCATGCATCCATCCATCATCATCTGTCTGCCCACCCACCCATAACCTCTTCAATATTTATTGAATGGCTTTTTTAGGATGGGCTAAAGAACAGAGACTTTTTAGCACTGCTGATAAATCGTAACACTCAGTTAATATTAAAGAAGATTTTATTTGGAACAAAATTGGCAAACATCATTACACCCTGAAACTGATCTTTAGACCTTTTCCCCTTACGTCTGCAGCCCCTGGGGAAATGATGCTGAAGAGCCTTCAGAAATCAGATGTCAGCACTCAAAATGTTTTATAAGCCTTAGCAGTGAGCTTTAGGCATTCCCACCTTTTTTCTCTCCCTCAGCAATTCCATCCTTACTTTTTTGTCCCCTGAGTCTACAACGTGATCATTTCCTCATCCATGGAAAATACAGTGATTGATACCCTTAATATGGGTGGATGATCTATGAACAGTGAGAGTCTAGTTTGGGGAATGTAGGGAATGAGCTGCTTTGTGGATAGTTTTCATTCCAGATCCTGAAAGGGATAATAGGGAAAATGTGCAGGAGTGAAGTCATCCAAAGGAACAGAAGGATAAAATTCTGCCTGGCCTGTTACTTAGGTCTGGGAGGGCAGGAGGTCCTTCTCTGTCCCTTTCTTCTTTCCTCCTTTCTCCTCTATCTTTTCACCTTTTCTCTTCTCCTTCTCTCTGTGGAGTTAAATCAGTGGTCCACTGTCGTTCAGACTTCTTGGGATTTTGGGGCCTACATTGTCCTCTCTTTGGTGGGGATGAGGGTTGGGCCAGCTCATTCTCCATCTCACTTGTGCCATTGGTTCCTGTCCTGCTACACCAGAAATGGAAGGTCAGGATGCTTTGTGAATACAGCAGGGTAGAAGACTCACCTCTTCTCTCTTTATGAGGAGGGAGCTGAGGGGCAATTTTGTAAGGGCCACATTTGCATTGAGTCTGCCCATATGAGACCCAGTAGTGCCAACACCTCACCATATCTACCTCCTTTTCCTTCTGCTCCAGATTATATAAAAGTATGACACCCCACAACCTGTAGTACCCTTGTGGTAATTTATCCTTCTGTAACCGTTTCTCTTGAGCCCTCCTGCTCCCAGCTCAATCTAGCTCCTGCCTAAGCCTGATCTTCCCAGATGATGCCTTGGTTTCCAGTCCAAACCCCCCAGACAAAACAAAACTTAGAATAAAGTCAGTAACCCCAGAATTTCATTCTCTGATGATCTTTTTATAGCTGCCTACCTGTTGATTAGTTGTAGGGTGGGGGGGGGGTTGGGGGAGTGCTTACTTTATAGAACGGGCTTGCAGAGCTTACTTTATAGAAAGAGCCCCTCCAAAGGCTCACAGACACTGTGTTGGCTCATGGGGAAATATTTTGGGTAGAGACTCTTCCCAGAGCCCTTCCAGGCCCTTTGTGATGCCTACTCTGGCAAGGCTGGTCTTTGTACAAGTCATTATGGTTCATAACATGGACTTTGGAATTGAATAGGCTTGATTTGAATCTGGCTTTTCCAATTTCCATCTGTGTGATATTAGGTAACTTTTGTTTTTACTCGTCTAAGCCTCTATTTCTGCATTACCAAAATGCTGATGGTACTTATCTCATAGGGCTGATGGGAGAGTTAAATGGAATAATAATAATGGCTATTTACCTATGGATGCTTAGAGTGTGCCAGAAACCAGTCTAAGTGATCTCTATGGGAATTATATCATTTAATCCTTACAACAGCTGTGTTATTCTCATTTGGTAGCTGAGGAATCTGAGGCTCAGAGGGGCTAAGTAATTCCCCAAGGTCACAGAGTTAGCAAGTGGCAGAGTTGAGCATGACTCTGAAAGTATAATTCTATAGCCATGCTCTCAAACAGGGTTCATCAAACTATCTTTTAGATTATGAGGAATCAGTCCTTGACATGTGGTTAGCACTCAGTAGCTGTCAACCATTTCATACAGACATCTCCTTAAGGCCTACATTTATTCAGTGCTTTTACTCCTATATTCATTCACTCAGTTTTTAGAATGTAAGCTGCATATGGGCAGGGATAGAATTTTTCCCAGTTTTATTTACTGTTGTATCTCCTGTGCCTAGAACACTGCTTGGTATAGATTGGGCACTCAATATATTTGTTAACAAATGCATCTACTCACTCATCCATCTGTGTGTCAGCAAAGGTATTTTGAGCATCTACTAAATATGAGATTCCATGCCAGGTGCTGAGGTAAGGTAGAGTCTCTGACCTTGAGGATCTTATAATCTGGCAAGGTGAACAGATTTGTGACCTAGTAACTCAATTTCAATATGGAGTATCTAAGAATGTTACCTGGGGTGAATGGAGAGGACAGCTCCCTTTTCTTCTGAGATGTTGCCTAATTTTTCATTTAGTGTTTCCACCTGATATCTCTCTGTGAGTAAATTCCTGTCTATTAGAATAATCTTACATCCTGCAGAAAGGATAAGGAGGAAGGGTAAGGCTGGAAGTATTTTGCTGTGCAAACTATGCACTACAAAACTCTAGGGGATACCATTCATTAATGTAGAGTCTGATGGGAATGGTGTCATCATAGTTGTGTAAAGTGGTGGCTCTGTAACAGCTGCCTTTAAGGTCACCTCTGAATTATTTTACCAGGGGCCTGGGAGACTGGGAATAATTTACATAAATCCTTTGAGGGCACCTCCCAAGGCACATTCTTGGTCCCAGTGACCTGTGTAGAGAGTTAGAGCATAGGCCAGTAAGCAGTGTGAACAGATTATATTGCTAAAGGGAATGAATTTCACTGGGATCCTGTTGGTGTTTAAGCCTAGTGGGGCATGGACCACACTGACATCATTGATATCACCAGGGACATGACTACGACCATGAGCTTTCTCCTTATGTAAGCTTAGACCCCTTTTATTTGCCACATATCCTCCACTTGGCACCATACTGTGGTCTAATAGTATGGGCTGCAATTCCAGCCCATGGAGACCTCATTTGTTTTTGTTTCTGTTTTTTTTTTTTTTTAAATAAGTTTTCACATGCTTTCCAAAGTCTCTTCTACTGAGGGTTGGGAGGAAGCTTCTGAAACTCATTACCCTTGGATGCCAGGGGGCCCTAAGATTTTAGCAAAAGACTTTGGATAACAGCAATGCTTGACCTGACAGGGAGGACAGTGCTTCAGTTATGGGCTTGGAGTCTTGCTGGCTTTGTACCTTATATTAGAGCTTGTAGACTTGCCCTGTTTCTGTCCATGGGGTTCTGTATAAAGTTTGTACTTAATCCCTCCTTCCAGGATCTACACCATACAGGGTTTTCAGGCAAGTGCAAACATTAGCCCTCTGCATAGCAAGTTAGTTCCTGTCTTCTGTCTTGGGCATTCCAAAGAACAGGTCAGAATTTTAGGGCACAGTGGATACATTTCAAAACTGAGCTCTGGTTTTGGCTGTTCCACTCAAATGGCCATGTAAGTTTAGGGCAAGTCAATTTCCCTTTCTGGGTCACAGTTTCTCCATCTGTAAATGGTATCATTATATCACTTAGGAAGAGGTCCTCCTCCTAGAGGTCTTATCAGGGTAAAACAAAATAATGCACGAGAAAGTTTTCTAAGCAATTTGTGCTGTAGGGATGTGAGTACTGCTTGTTGCATGTTTCTGTTTTAGCATAGTGTAGCTTGACCACATGGGCCTCTGGATAGACACAGGTGCTTCTTAGTTTGCAGACATCAAGGATTGAGCCCAATCCCATGGCAAAGCAGATAGTAACCGCAAAGAACGTCTTGAGTTTTTCTCTGGAATAAAAAGTAAAGCCTTCCATTAAGTCTGGATTCCTAATGGGCTATACCATAGTAATACTGGCTACTGTAAGAAATGAAACCTCAAAGTATGAGTAGCTTATAATATTAAAAGTTTATTCTTACTCATTAACAGTCAAATGCATGTATTTATTTTCACTGGGTGGGTTTTCTTCTTGCACTGTTTAGAGATGAAGGTTTGTTCTATCTTGTGGCCTCAACATCCTAGAGACTGGTTCTCACACTTGGCTGATCATCTGCATCACCTGTGGAGCTTTAAAAACCCATGTTTGGTTCCTACTTTAGAGATTCTGATTTAACTGGTGTAGCCTGGAATTTTTTTTAAATAAGTCTCAGGTGATTCTAATTTGTAGCTAAGGTAGCAAACCACCAGCACCTGTTGGCATCCTCTCCTTTTGACCATAAAAAGGGGGAAAGGAACAGAAAAGAGGCTGCATTTACTTCCTAAAAACCTCAGCTCTTGTTTGGTGGATATCACTTCTGCTCACGTTCCATTAGCAAGAAAAGCTGTATTGCCACCCTGGATGCACGGTAGGCTATGAGATGCGCTCAGGTGCTATTTCCCAGCAATGGCTGTGTCCTGGGGAAGGGGGAGCATTTTCATTGTTTATCTGTGTCCCAGAGGCTGGCAGTTTGAGTTCCCCAGTCCTTACATATGGCATCAAAGCTTGGTGCTGTTAATTCAGAGAGCCTTCCTGGGTATGAGGAGAGGAATGGGTGTCACTTGTTTTGTATTTGGGAACCATGGCCACCCACATTCTTGTCTTTTATATTGGTATAAGGATATTTTGTTGTTGTAATAAAGAGTGATGACTTTGCAGGCAAGCAAATTTGGTTAAAATCCTCATTTATTGCTTGCTAAACTTGGGATTTTAGGCATGTTATTTAACATCGATAACCTTCACTTTTCCCCAAAGTAAAATATATGTAATTCTGTCTGTGTTGAAAGGCTTTATAATAATATAAAAAATGCCTACCTTGCCTTAAATAAGATAGTATCTGTTGTGGTGGTGGGTATGGTAGGCATGGGGCAGAGGTGGAATGTGGAATCTTCTCTCTTCACTGAAGTGGGGAGAGAGGGGCTCTCTGCGGTGGTTGGGAACAAGGGAGTGAGGAGAGAGGCTGGGTTTCACTGCTAGGCTGAGAAAGTGCCCCTGGATTCCCCCTCTTCTATTGGAGCAGAGTATTGGAGTAATGGGTCTGGCTTCCCTGAACAGACAGCACCTCTTGGAAAGCTGAGGATCAGGCTTGTTTTCTCAGTGTAGGGGTATCAGGTGATGAGCTGCCACTACTGGGCTCTGCATCTCCTTAGCCCCAACCCTCCCTCCCCAGTAAGGAGGAGACCTTACTTCTGGAACCCTAAGCAGTTTGGGTGACAGACTCCAATCCAGGCGCAGGAATGTTCCAGCAGGACCAGACTTATCCAGAGCCTGGCAGATGCCTCCCGCTGGGCTAGCTGCGGCTGCTGCCTGGGGTTGTTTGATAAAGGAAGACACAGAGATCGCAGGAAGCCTTCCTGTTAGTGCTTGCGAATAGCTGGGTGCAGATAACATGCCTGTCAGTTCCTAGCCTGGAGTGTGACAAGACTGGCTTTGTGTGACTCAAATTGATTCTGTGTGCGTCCGGTTGATGGGGGTAGGGGGCAGTGGCAATGGGAGGGGAGAGGCTGGGCAGGACTGTGAAACCTACAAAGATCATTTTTGGGGGATTTCTGGTTTCCTCTCTCTATGACTCTTTCCTCCTCTGTGACCCAGTACCTTTGGCTTCCCTCCCAATCCCTTGTTGTGAGGGTTAACCTGGATGAGGTGGGGCTTGGGTTACGCCAGGTTGTTTGGAGTAATTGTGTCCTAAAATCTCAAGACAGTAAAGGTGAAGCAGCTCTGTTCAGGGGCCACTGCCCTCTGGCAGATGCTGTCAGGTCTGCCACTCCAGGCAGATGGCAGCAGTTCTACACGATCATGAATGCTCCTGGGGAAAATCCAAGCTCACCTCATGGTATATCTTTTGATGTCCTTAATGCCTCTTTTATTTCTCCTGGGATGCAAGAGTCTACAGGTGAAGCTTATGTGGTCCCTCATACCAATTGCTGAAAATGATATGAAACACCTCATACGTGCAATGTGCTGTTGTGCTTGACACATTTTCTGGTGATGGTTCAAGCTTCACAGCAGACATTCAGGGTGTTTTATTTTTTATCCCATTTTTACAGATGAGAAAATAGGCGCAGAGAAGGTAAGGGATCTGCTCAGTTTTATGCAGCTTGTTAAGAGGTACTAGACTGCTTGGTTTCAAAGGTCCCTTCTCCCTGCTCTGATCTCCAGCTGGCATTCTGCAACACCTTTATAGATGAACAATGAAATGTTACTTGTAGGGAATGGGAGGAGATGGAAGAATCGGAATTTGTGAGGAGTGTGTTTTTTTTTTTCAAAAGTGTATTTAATTTTATAATTACTTTGGTTTCAGTCATGATACTTAAGTTGTGATAATGTTAAATAGTCATGCATAAAATGTCTGCTTATCAAAAAGGAGTGTAAGTTCAAATTGAGAAATCTAAAACTTCACAGTAAGGTATGAGTGATGAACATAAAATGCCTGACCCTTCTCAGAATATTTTAATCTTAACATGTGGTGATGACAAAGGAATGATGAAATTTCTACAATGAAGGAGAGATTTTAGGAGCCAGAGCGTTCCTGGAAACCATTTCAGCAGATCCCAACAAGGAGTTTGAAAGCATAATGGGGAGATAAGTCTTCAGTGTCCCTCTTGACCTCCCAAGTGGGAACTGTCTCCATGAATGATCTTCAGGAGGTGGCTCTCAGGTGGTGTGCTGATGGTCAGGATACCAGGGGATGGGGGGTGGAAGGTAATGAAGGATAAAAGACCTTGTTTGAAATGTAGAAAGAACCCATGGATCATTTTGTTCTAATTGTCCAAGAGGACCTTATTGCGGGTGTATTCATTTTGATTGAGAACCAGTATGTGGAAGAAACAAGACTTATGTTGGAAAGAGAACATGACATTATCTGCATTTAGACTTAATTCAGTGGGAAGATGTTTCTCTGTCCTTGGAGGAATATTATGGCAGGCTGTGTGGCTTTTATGTTCATCCTTAGGAAATACTATCTAATGGACTCTATCAGTTACATAACTGAATTCAGGGAATCAAATACCTAGTTCAAAATAAGAATTAAAATTCCAAACTAGACCAACATGAAATATTTCCCTGCTCCCAGCCCCATGATTGGACCTGCCATACCCTGGAAGTCTTCAAGTGGGAATGAGGACCTTTCCTTATGCTGCTTCTCTCTCCCTCAACCTCTCTTAGCTATTTTGATCCCCTGGGGATTGGTTTGAGAAGGGAGGTAATAGCTGGTTTTCATTGGCTGAATTCTTTCTGGGCCTGGAAAGTGGTCAGAGAAATTTCTTTGAGGACTCCGTGCACTCTTTGAGTTTTCCCTGCTGGGCCCCTCTCCTTGTCCTATTATGTAGGGTATTCCCTTGGATTCTTTCCTGGCTCCCAGACATTGGGTACACCTTCAGCATCTTTCAGCTGAGGTCTCTCCATCCTTACAAGCATACTTCTCAGGGCCCACAATGAACTTATGTCACTTTTTGTTGAGTGGGACACATGTAGCTCATGGGAGAGCTGCATTTCTTGGAAGTACAAGCTTATCCCAAAGTACCAGCCTCTCTCAGCCCTCAACAAGTAGTTGCTCTTATCTTGACCTTAAAATTTCCTGGGCAGGCATCATGCCTCAGTCTGCAGTCGTCATAATCTTTCCCGAATTAGTCAGGAGCCTGTCTTTAGCATCCCCCAGTTGGAGAAATCACACTTTGGAGTATCCTCAGTGGCTGCCTTTGAGCTCTTCTCTAGTGAGTTGTTAGAAGTAGCACATCCCTATCCCTGAACAGAAAGTGGGTGGGGAATTGCAGCCCACAACCCCTCTCTAAAGAAATCTCTCAACCAGCTTCTCTTTAAAAATTCTTGTCTTACCCAAAATGATATGACTTGACTCATATGAGGACTTTAAGAGACAAAACAGATGAACATAAGGGAAACAAAAATAATATAAAAACAGGGAGGGGGACAAGACAGAAGAGACTCATAAATAAGGAGAACAAACTGAGGGTTGCTGGAGGGGTTATGGGAGGGGGGATGGGCTAAATGGGTAAGGGGCATTAAGGAATCTACTCCTGAAATCATTGTTTCACTATAGGCTAATTTGGATGTAAATTTTAAAAAATAAAAAAATAAAAAAAATTTAAATAAAGAAATTTAAATCAGGGGAAAAAAATTCTGGTCTAACCCAATTTTGTATCCATGATTTTTTTTTTTTTGAGGGGTCCATGCATCCAGGTTCTTCCTCATTCCCTTTGTAAATTCTTAAACTATGTATGTTTGCTTGGGAGGTCTGCCATCCACTTCCTTTGATATCCTAATATCTATGATCTCTATGGCACTTTCATCAAAACTGTAGCAGAAAACACTGTTCTAATAGCTTATGCATGATCCATCTGAATCTGGCTGTCATTCTTCAAGTGTGCTGCTTTGGCTGAGTGGAGACACTGGAGACTTGACAGCAATTTGTATGATGGTACCTACCACACTAATCACAAAGCAGTAGGGTTTGGGGGTGGCACAGTCAAAAAGGGCAAAGGTGAGAAGGGCAGGATGGGATAAGTGGATGGAGGAAAGGGTACCCACTGTCCCCTGTGGTAATAGAATCATTTGGGTGAGGCTTTGATGATCCTTAGTGATGGGATATAATCCTTACATCAGCTTCAGCCCAAATCCACAACCCACAGCCACTTGGCAAGAGCAGAGTGCTAACCCAAGAGCAGGATGAGGTTTCCTGGGATGCTGTCACTTCTACTCACACTTTGGAACCTCCAGAGCACATCCGCCTTCATGGCCCTGACTTGTTCTTATCACAGCCCCTTGTGAATTATGTCACTGTGTCCTGTTGAAGTTGAGTATAAAAATGTGCTGAGTGGGGCACCTGGCTGCTCACCTGTGGAATGTGCAACCCTTGATCTTGGGGTTGTGAGTTCGAGCCCCAGGTTGGGTGTAGAAATTATTTAAAATTAAATCTTCAGGGAGCCTTGATCTCTCAGGGTCATGAGTTCAAGCCCCATGTTGGGTTCCATGCTGGGTGTGGAATCTACCTTAAAAATCTTATGGGTGGGCTGAGCTTTTGCAACTCTTGGAGGGCAAGGCCCAAGGACAAGTGCAGGTTGCTTGACTCCTGGGAAAGGCAAATCCCAGGGGATGTTCTCGTTGCCAAAAATCTCCCCCTGCATTGCAGACACTGCCTAGAAGAGTGCTCTACTCTCTGAGTGAGGGCCTCAGTATAGAACTCTGAAGAGGCTTAGAAACTGCTTCAGAACCTCTGTGGTTAGGTGTGTTGATTCCTGGCAGTGGAAAATAACACTACACAGGAGTTAACCCCATCCCTGGAATGAGGTAACCTAGCTTTCAATCTCCACAGTTAAATTTCAAGTTGTAAAACTTGGAGTAAGATAGTTTGTCTTCTGGACCTTAGTCGTCACATCTATAATGTGGGAGTAATATCAACATAATTGAGATCATTCATGTAAACCATGAGGCACATAACCATCTTTCTATAGCCATTACTTTTGTGAAATTATTTTGTGGAAACCTCCAGAAAAATAGTACTTGGTACTCAAACACTCAGCTCTTGATTCTAAACTTGCTATGTTACTGGCCTTAGGTCTTTCTTCCTTTTTCCTCTTTACCTCTCTTTTTACTTGGACATATAAAACCATTGCCAAATGAGTTATTTGAAATGTGAACATTAAATTATTTGAACTCTTTAAAAGTTCAAATGCCCTGTGTTTATACACTAAAACAAACCAACAGAAACCAATAAAAACACAAATTGGCAACACATACACACACACACACACACCCACATGCGTGCGCACACACACACACACACACACACACACACACACACACAAACAACACTCTACAGGCAGCCCATGTAGTGGGAGAATCTGTCTTAGGGACAGATTCAACAACAGAATTGCCAATCAACCATGGAATTAATATTTATGCTCCAATGGTTTTAGCACAATGAGATGCTGTCCTGTTCCATCAGAGTGCAGGGTCTTTGTTGAAACTACATTTCCCTAAAAACAACCTGGATTAGTGAACAAGGGGCAGTGAGAAGGAACCCCAGTAAACTGGGCCATTCTGTTTAGGAGCCATCTTGGATTCCCAATTTTTCTGCCCCTATATCTCCAGTCCTGCCTACCATCTTGTTAATATTTATAGTTGCAGTTTGCTGCTCCAGTAGAAAAAGCCAGAAGTGCTCATGGATTGCCTCATAAAAAGAAACTCAATTTAGAAAGTCTTATTCACTAAGGATTTATTAGCTCTTCACACTCTGGAAGCCTGGAGTTTTATTTTGATTCAGAGTTAGTTGTGCACCCAAACCAGCTGAATAATTGTACCCTGGAGACAGGAGGCCAGTTGGAGGCAAGAGCTTTTCAGCTGCCAGCAAGTTCCCCTTTGGTTATGGTCACCAGGTGGGGGTGTATGTGTGTGATAGAAGTTGGGGGAATCCTCTTTGCCCAGGGTGTAACCACCCAGGTGTGCCCTTCTGTACACCCTGAGCCAGAAATCCCTGAGTTTTAATTACTTAAAAATAGATTGTGGAGATGGGGGTGGTTAGAGAAATCCTACAAAGTTATGACTGAAAATTAACAGTAAAATTTGCAGGCAGCATAAGTTCTATATGTGGTTCAAGGGAGTGGGGAACAATGAGGAAAGGTTCCACTTGAAGAATTAAATACCATTTGGGGGTAACCTTGCCAAGGTAATCTCAAGGAGCTAGATGAGTAACTGAGCTGAATGGCATGAAGAGTAAGAGTTGTGTGTCCAAAGGAGGACCAGTCAGCATGCACTGGGCTGGTCAGGGAAGGCTCCATGGCAAGGCATGATTTCAGCTGTACCTACAAGCATGGGTTTTATTTGCATAGGGAAAGAGGAAAAATGAGGAATTAAATAAAACAAACAAAAAACCCCCCAAACCTCTCCTTGCTTTGGATTTCAGCCAGGACTTGAATGCCATTGAAAGGGAGAACGGTTACTTTAGAGCTATACTTCAGTTTCAGCTACAAGGGTCCATGCCATGTATTTGGGAGCATAAGAAAAAAGGGGAATTATCAGAAAACTCTCTTTATTCTTGTACTCGATCTCCACCTCCCCATCCCCCAAAGGCTTAAGAATTGAGTAATTAATGCAGGCCCAAGGGACAATAAAAATTGTAAGTTGCATGATCTTGAAAGTCCTAGTAACAGCAATTAGGCAAGTAAAAGAAATAAAAGGTATCCAAATTGGAAAGGAAGATGTAAAATGGTCACTATTTGCAGATGACATGATATTATATATAGATAACTCTAGAGAGTCCCCCAAAAAACTGTTAGAAGGGACCAATAGAGTAAGTTTGCAGGATACAAAATGAGTACACAAAAATCTGTTGTTGACAGTCTGAGAAGTTCCTGAAAAGATGGCAGAATCAACATTTGGAGACTACTCGGTGTAGAAGCAGATAGTCTTACATCTTGATTATGATACCATAGAAAAATCGATATCAAGATTAGGTGAAGACGGGGGAGCTGGGGTGGCTCAGTCAGTTAAGCATCTGACTTGGGCTCAGGTCTTTATCTCCTGGTTTGTGGGTTTGAGCCCCGCATCAGGCTCTGTGCTGACAGCTCAGAGCCTAGAGTCTGCTTTGGATTCTGTGTTTCCCTCTCTCTGGCCCTCCCCAACTCTAGCTCTGTCTCTGTCTCTCAAAAATAAATAAACATTAAAAAAATAGGTTAAGATGAATAAAATCAATATCAAGATTAGGGTTATCAAGAAATGTTTAAAATATGTACTTTTTTTTTTTCCTGTTTAAGAAGTCAGGGAAGAACTTTAGATTTTGCTAAGAATTGGTCAACAATCTATTGGGATGTAAAGAGGTAAATGCTGGATACCTACATGGGGAAGAGGATCAGGCCTCTCCTGGGAGCTGAGCATGTGAGGTGCTTTCAGATGTTGTTCATATTGATCATCACAGCTCTGGTGAGCTGCCTATTTTATTTTTGGGGAAACTGAGGCTCAGAGAGATTAGGTAACTCACTTGTAGTCACACTTGTACTCACACAGTGAGTAGCTGAGAACCAATTTGAATCTACTCCCTAGGCCATTATAAATCACTATCATTTATGTAGAAACCTTGTTTTCAATGTTATGTATAATAGAAGTTTTGTTTGACTTTCTGTGGGTCCTTTGCTGGTCTTCCTGAAATAAAACTACCTGAGGACAGGTGCTGGCTTGGTTTGATATTTCAAAAAAAAAATTCATTGTTTTGTGCCACCCAATATTTAATAAAGCCTTTCTAGTATAGGAGGATGAGATAATTCATATACAGTGCCTTGCACATAAGAATTCAATAAATGCAATCTATCATGATAATGATGATGGTAATGAAGATGATTAAACAGCTTTTGCCCAAAAGGATTTCCCCTGACAGACTATTGATTTTCTGCAGAAGAATCAGCCTAACAGGATAGAGATTTGTCATCTCCACATCATCAATTATGAAGCATTTATCAAATGTAGATGAGGACATAGGCTTTGGAGTCCAAAGCTCAACCTTGTTCTACTGCCTCCTAATGGTGTTTCAGGACTCTTGTCCTAGTAATGGAGGGCAAGTTATCTTCTGTTTTGCTTTTGTGTTTCTCGCTCTCTTTCTTGCTCTCTTGCTCGCTCGCTCTGGTTTCATCACTAAAAACCATGAGTGGTGTCTTTCTTCTCAGAGCTGAGCTAACTTGCTGATGATCTTGTAGAGATTTTCCTTAGGAAATATAGCAAGCCTCTTCTGCTGAGTGGCAAGTGTTCTGTTAGCCCGTAATGATCCAGCTCTCCTATTGAATATCTGGCCCATCTTCCCTTGAACTTGTCCCTACTACATTCCCTCTGTGAAGATCAAATACTGTGCATGGTGAAGACCCCATTTGGGACTGAGGGCAGGAGAGGTGACAGCATCTTTTGGCCTTGACTTCCATACAAGAACACTAGAAGGGGAATTAATTACCAAATGAACTGTGTTAATAATAATTGCTAGAGGACTTAAGAGAAGGATAAAGGATTTGTACCTGGGATGAGGAGGAAAGTATTTGTACCTGGGATGGGGTGGTCCCATAGGCTTCTTGGGTGGCATGGCCCTAAACTGGTGGGGCTTGTATTGATCCTTAAAGCCAGAGTTCTCAGCCCTACTTTTTTTCTTTAATATAATTTCTTGTCAAATTGACTAACCTACAGTGTGTTAAGTGTGCCCTTGGTTTTGGGGGTAGATTCCTGTGGTTCATCATTTACATATAACACCCAGTGCTCATCCCAGTAAGCATCCCTCAATCTCCATCACCCTCATTCCTCATGCTCATTCCTCAATCTCCATCACCCATTTTCCCTCTCTCCCCCCACCATCCACTTATTTTGTTCTCTGTATTTAATGGTCTCTTGTGGTTTGCCTCCCTCCCTCTCTGTTTGAAACTATTTTTTCCCCTTCCCTTCTGCCGTATTCTTCTGTTAAGTTTCTCAGGATACACATATCAGTGAAAACATTAGGATATCTGTCCTTCTCTGATGTATTTCACTCAGCATAATACCTTCCAGTTCCATCCATGTTGCTGCAAATGTCCACCCTACTTCTTAATAGATGTGTGACCTGAGTAGGTTTTTAGCCTTTCTTTGCCTCCATTTCCACATCTGTAAAAGCGGGATGATAATAGTGCCTACCTCATAAGATTGTTGCAAGGATTAAATGATTTGGCACACCTCAAGTGCTGAGGACCCAGGACAGATCTAGCACCTAGGAAGAATTCAATAAAAGCCATATTTCCTGAAGACTTGGAATGATTTGGGTAGTCAGAAGCCAGATAGCAGAGGCAGGAGAGAGAATTAGGTCAAATTTATGGTCCCTCCCAGCCAAGGCAGGAGGTGTGATGCATCCCATTTCACTAGTGACACAGCCAAGGGCAAAATGTTGATCCTCTGACTTCCCTGAAGGCTTAAGTGGCTCCTTAGGTGGCTGCAATCTGGAAAAACTGTTTTCTGAAGAGTTTAATTTGCTCTTTGGGATATATTTGAACCTGGGGAAATGCTGGTCCTGAGATGGAGATTTTGTGGCTTCTTAGAGAAAACATGGCTTGTTGGGAATTTAGAAGACTTGCTGGCTCAATTTCACTAAAAAGCCATGTTCAAGCCCAGCTGTTGACTTACAAATGAGTTTCTAAGGAGAATACCTGGGTGTAACCTGAGGTTAAACCTGTTCTGAGGCAACATCTGGGATCTCTCAACATTCAGTAGGCATGGGTTGATCATCTTACACGTGCCATGTTTCTGCCTTTACAGAACTTAGAACTTATTACTATGACAAATCCTCTCATGGGGGAAGTGTAGGGCACTATGGGAGCAAGTGAAAGGACTTAACTAGTCCAGGGTAGTGAAAGACAGGACCTGTAAGCCTTAAAGGAGGTGGGGGAATTCACCTAGAGCAGTAGGATTAAGGATTAAGGGTGGGAGTGTGGGAGGTAGAAGGAACCACTGAGAGGCTATGTGTTCTGACCTGTTGAGACAGGCCCAGTTTAATACTATGTATGGGTGATCATGTGTGTGTGAATGGGAAGAAAGATGGGATGGAAGAGGGGTGGTTTGGGGTAGTGAAGAGAGACTTCATCTGAATTAAGAGAATGCTGTTTTTGCAGTATCTTACTGGCTGATTTTGGGCAAGGCACTTCACCTGTATGAACATTAATTTCTTCTTAATACAAATTTGGCCTATTTCCCAAGGCTGTTTAATAATAATAGAAATGAAAGGGCTTAAAATGTACAATGTTAAATACTTCTCAGGAATTGTCACTGTAATCATGATTTCATTATGGAAGGCTGACAGTACTTTTATAAATCTGTGGTACTGGGGCTATGTCAAAGTCAGTGATTATGAATCACCATCATGAACAATGTCTTTAATAGTTCCAATGCCATTATTAGAAGCAAAGTCTCAGTTTATGGTCGTGGCCAGTGTTAATCTATTAGAGTAAATGGTCACATCTGCTGTCCATTCCCCCTGGTCCACAGCCACCCCCACCTACATATGTCCAAAAGGTGGTGGTTGACAGGTTACACAGAAAAGATGGAGATTGTTTTCCCAAACCTAGTCACAGAGCATCAATTCTTGGTATTACATCTCCACTACTGGTTTACAGTGATAATTTGATCAGATAGCTGAAACAATGGTGGGAATGTTGTGAGCGGTAGAACAATATGGTATAGCAGAGGGACTTCTCCCTCAGCAGAGAGATGAAAGGGAAGTCTTGAGAGATCAGCTGCAGGGGTCATATGTGAAGGTGACAATCTGGTGGTCTGAAAAGGCAAGTAGTCTTCCATCCTAATCCTAGTTTTCTGGCTGCTTGGTGGCCTTGGCAGGTCACCTTCCTTCTTGAAGCTTTGCTTTTTTTATCCATTAGCTGGGAGATAATAATAGTGCCAATTTCACAGAATTCTGAGAGTTATTAGGAGGTAAAATTAGGACATATGAATATAAAATATATGTCAAAGATTTTATATAACTAGTTAATTAGCAAGGGAGACTCTAAGATGATTCAACTGGCTTAAAGGAGAATTCAAAGAATCACACATATAGGTAATAAGGAATGCCCAAATGAATTTAAACATAGGTGCAAACCAAGTTGATCCACAACGCAATAGTCAGTTGCATTTGACTGGCTGCGTTTCATTTGCATTTCAATTGACAAATTTATTTGCTTTGTTATCGGTTTTATATGTTTTACAGAGTAATAGAATAGCTAAAAAAAAAAACTTATAACCCAGAGTATGCTTAGTTTTCTATTGAAAAAAAAAATCAGCAATCTTTTTGGTCCATTTCAATGTCTTTCTCACATTTTCTTATACTTAAATAAATAGAGATAATGCATATAGAGTGCTTGGCAAAGAATAAGTGCTCAATAAATGCTAGCTATTATAAAAGTCACTAAAATTAATAGTAATAACTCTGCCAGCCGTGGAAAGGATTTTCATCTCCCTGAAGTAAAGCTTTAGTCATGATACCTCCTTCTCAAACTTTCAGTGACTCATCATTGTCTGAAATAAATTCTACACTTCTTAGCTGGACACTTGAGGACCTATCCCCATCCCAAATTACCAGTCCATTTCCTACACAGGATTCCTTGCAGGGTCTGTCATGGTGCCTGGAATTTCACCATTAGGGATCAAACTTCTTGGTTCCTGAAGAACTGTGGGTCTCTTAGTGCTCCCTCTGAAAATGCAAATGCAACCAAAAGAGGATTTTGCCTGGACATGATCTAGCAACAATATACCTGTTGAGATGGGCAAGTGTGTTAGTCTGCTCAAGCTGCTAAAACGAAATACCATTTGCCTGGAGATAGTCTGGAAACCACATGCTTGTCGAGATTGGCAAGAGTGGTAGTCTGCTCAGGCTGCTAAAACAAAATACTGTAGACTGGGTAATTTAACAGACATTTACTTTATCACAGTTCTGGAGATGAGAACTTTGATCATGATCCATGATGAAGTACTGGCTGATCTGATTTCTAGTGAGAACTCCCTTCTTGACTTGCAGACAGCCACCTTCTTCCTGTGTGTTCACATGGCCTTTCCTCTGTACAAGGAAGGAGAAAGAAATCTCTGGTGTCTCTTCCTCTTCTTATTAGGACATTAGTGCTATCAGATTAGGAATTGCTCTTATAATTATTTTTGAACCTTTAATGACCTCTAAAAAGCCTTATTCTCCAAATACATTACATTGGGGATTCGGGCTTCAACATACAAATTTTAGAGGGACACAGTTCAGTTTTATAACAGGAAGGTACAAGGAAACAGAGGGTGGAAAAATGGAGTGTGGGATGTCTAGCTTCATCATTGTGCTACAGACCCAGTCTGCAGAGTTTTCCTTGTTTGAGACCAGTTCGTACCTGGAGTACTTGGCACTTGACTCGCACATTCCAAAACACTGGCCCTAGCTGGGGAAGATGGCAGGGGGTTGGGATTCTCTCACTCTCTGATTCCAGTGGGTGTCTCACTTATGTTGAAAACCCAAGACAGCTGCCGAGGTGTGGCTGAGATTTTTATTGGGAGAGAAACACCCAGAAATGCTACCAAGTTCTCTTCAAGGATTAAGATTATGTGGTTTGTTTTTGATGGGTGAGTAAAACAAGTGATTTTCTTTGTTCATATATTTGACTTTTTTTTTTGTCTAGACATCCTTATTTTAAAGTAGCCTTCCTTTCATATTACTTTATAGAGACCTAGGGCATAATTTGACTTAATCACAGTCCAGTCCATTTTGATGCTAACAGTTGAATAAAGTTGCACAATATACACAGGGTTTTGGGGGTAGCCAAGGACCTGGGATTAGCTAATGAAGTTTTCATCTTGGGGTAAGTATTTTTCAAAATGTGTTTTATGCCAAACTCAGTGACCAAGGTTTTCAGGAAGACATGTGGGTAATTTCAGGAGCAATTTTAGGGTAGCTTCTATCGTGGAATTGTTTGCTTAGTAAGTGGGTATCACTTCCTATTAGAGTTTATTTATTGGAAGCCAAATAGGAAGAAAGTGTTAAGTGGCATACATAAATTGTGTCAGTGAGACATAATGAAAAAGAAAACTAAGGTCCTGCTGGGTTTGCAGCCTAACAGACAAGAGCTTGTCACTTCCTAGTCCTCGGACATTAGGTAAGTCCCTTAGTTTTCCAGGCTACAGTTCATATAACTATATAAAATTAATGTCAATGACCTTTAAGCTTCTGTATTAGGATAGTTTTAGCTGCTGTAACAAATGCCATGATTCAGCCTAACACAATAGAAATAAAGTTATTGAGCAGATAAATTTTTTTTGACAAGTTTTCTTTTAAATTTTTTTTAATGTTTATTTTTTGGAAAGAGAGACAGAGACAGAGTGCAAGTGGGGGAGGGAGAGAGAGAGAGAGGGAGACACAGAATCTGAAGCAGGCTCCAGGCTCTGAGCTGTCAGCACAGAGCCGGATGCGGGGCTCAAATTCATGAACCATGAGATCATGACCTGAGCCGAAGTCAGACACTCAACTGACAGCCATCCAGGTGCCTCTGAAGTTTTGTCTTTAAAACAAATGTAAAATTGTAGTATAACAAGCTGTTGACAAATGCATATATCAAAAGCTTGTACCTCAACTAAGTTATAGTAAAGTGAACTCCTATGTAACTAGTAGCCCAGCAACACATTTCATAGCCTCTAATCCTCTCTCCACCCCAAGTTACTCAAAGCAACCACTGTTCTGACTTACAGTACCATAAATTAGTTTTGCTTGTTTATATTCTTCATATAAATCAAATGTGTATTTTTGTCTCTGGCATCTCTCTGGGATTCAAATAGGAGATTCAGATATTGTTGCATGTAGCAGTAATTCACTAATTTTGATTGCTTTATGATATTCTATTGTGTGAATACACCAAAAATTATCCATCCTTCGTTGATAGATATGTGGGTTATTATGAATAATGCTGATAGGAACATTCTTATACATTCCTTTTTGGAGTGTGTGTGTGTGTGTGTGTGTGTGTGTGTGTGTGTGTGTGTTTCATTTCTCTTTTTTGTTTCCTATTGGTTGTATTATTGAAAAATACTTGCAGTTTTTCAAAGTGGCTGTAAACTCTCATATTTATCAGTCATTTGGATTCTTTCTGTTAAGTAACTGAATTCTTTACATTTCTTTTTTGTATTAGGTTGTTTCTTACTGATTTGTAGATGTCATTTTTTTTCTGGATGCGAATGAACCCTCTGCTCTGTGCTACTCTATTGCCTTCTATCTTCTAATTCCTGTTCTTTTTTTTCTTTTTATCTTTATTTGCTCTCTCATTATCTTTAGTTGACTTTGTTTTATTAATTTCTCAAAACGGATTTCATTTATTTTTACTCTTTTTTTTGTCCTTTTCTTAAAATAAAAGTAGTTAAGGCAATGATTATTCCTCTGAACACTATGTTAACTTTTCTTGTTGGTTCTGATATGTAGTATTTTAATAATTTTCTGTATAGTCAGAAATTTTAGTTTGGATTTTCACCTTGAAGCAAGAATTATGAAAGTTTTTTTGTTTTTCTTTTTTGTTGCATTGGAATCGGAATATATTGTTTTATACAACTTGTACTTTTGGAAATTCATTAGCATTTTCTTTGCAACCTAACAGATAATCAGCTTTATGAATCTTAAGAATGTGAAAAAAAATGTTATTTATATTGAGTGAATAGAAATTGTGTATATGGGTATTTATATAAAATATGCCATCAGTCAGATTTACTTTATTATGTTAGGTAAGATTTTATAAACTTTTTCATTCCTTTGTTTGTTATGGAATGGGATTAGTCTCCTAAAACTTATGTGCTTTTTTTGATTTCTCTTTGAATCTCCTGAGATTTTGTTTTCTATGTACTCTAGACCTCATAGATGTTCACACTTCTTTTTTTTTGAGATCGTACCCTTTGGCATTAGGAAAATATTCTTTCTTCCCTCTCAATTTTTTTGGTCTGAATCCAATTTTGTATGATAGATGGTGATTTTTTTTTTTTTTTTTGGTATGCATTTGCCTAATTTGTCAATTCTATTTTAACCTTTTCTGAGAATCTACATTCATCTGCATTAGTCTGCAACTACATGTTGTGATTCAATCTGAATGTTTATTTTTTACTGTTGGCCTTTGTACTGTTAAGTATGATTTGGTCTTTGTGACTTGATTTTTTTTTTTTAAGCTTAAATGATATCCTTTATCTTCAGAATCATTTCATCTACCCTACTGCTCATCTTCTCTCCTCTTTCTTCTGTTGATATTTGTTATGATTCCACATGGTCACAACATCTAACGTTGTGTTCTGTTACCTTATATCTACATTTGTTTTAGTCTTACAATCCATTTAAGGAGAGGAAGCTGTGCTCCACTAGTCTTGTTGCTTTGATTTTTACAGTAATTTCTTGGTTAGATGAAGTTAAGCTTCTACTAAATTCCTTAAGGACTTATGCAAATGATCCTGTTTGTTTTATTTAAATTTAATAACAGTTTGGCTGGATATAAAAATTGTGAGTTCCCCTTTGTTTTTTGATCATTTCAGGGGTGTTGTACCCCTCTCCTCTCTTTTGTTTTCCAACTATTGAACACTGCTGTGAAGAAGTTTGAGGCCAGGCTGTTTCTCATTTTGAATTTGTGACTGCCTTTTAGGGTAGCTAAAACCCTAACCAGAAGGTTACTTCATCTTTGAAGTCTGGTATTTTTATTAGGATGTATCTTGGTATTGATGGTTAAGAGTCCCTTAACTCTGGGACACAGTGTACCCTTTCAATAAATAGACTCAAGTTTTTTCAAGTATATCTTCCAATATTGTGGAAATAGAACAAACAAAAGCTATTTGAGAGCTTGCTTTACAAGGAAATTCACAACAATCACTTGAGTTGTATAGAGACTCAATGTTGGACAGAGGAGTGGGATAGCTTCATGATCAGAGGAAGATTTAGGCAGGGGGAAACTAGGTGGACTAACTAGAAGCCGGCATCCTATGTGATTGCCTTGGGGAGCATATTTTTCTTTCTCCCATGGTTTCTAAATGGGGCAAAGGTTGAAGCTAGAAGTTACTGATCAAATCCTGGTTATTTGGGAATAAATGCTTAGAGGGGTGTTACTTGGTTTTCTTGGATGCAGAGAGTGAATCAGGTGTATTTTCCTGTATGGTCTGGATAATTGTTCATATGTATATTCAGCCTTTCAATTATTATTTTTCCAATTACATTTTTTTCCTTGGCATTCTAGTTACATTTACTCTGGCTATCTTTTAATTAACTTCACTATCAATCATCTCTCAAGTTCTTTTAAACTTCCACTTTGTTCCTTCGTGTCTCATCTTCACATCTCCTTGTGTTCACTGGTGTCTTTTTTTTTTTTTTCTCTTTTGCTTCTTCTGATTTTGCCTTTATTTCTGTGATAGCTTTATTTTTATTTCTTCTATTTCATTCCTGAATGCTGCCAGCCCATGTTAATTTTGTTCTTGTGCCATTTATTCACTGATCTCTTGAATTTGTGCTTTGAGCTCATGTTTAATAGAAATTCCTTTCTTAGGTGTTTTAAATTTCCATCAGTTTCTTTTCTCCATGGAAATACGGTTGTGTATTCATTGCCATTTCCTTTTATTGACCATTTTCTCATTAAAAACAAAACAAAACTCTTATGTTCGTGTAGGTCCTATGCTTTTTATTTATTTTTTAATTTTTATTTTTTTTTTAATTTTTTTTTTCAACGTTTATTTATTTTTGGGACAGAGAGAGACAGAGCATGAACGGGGGAGGGGCAGAGAGAGAGGGAGACACAGAATCGGAAACAGGCTCCAGGCTCTGAGCCATCAGCCCAGAGCCTGACGCGGGGCTCGAACTCACGGACTGCGAGATCGTGACCTGGCTGAAGTCGGACGCTTAACCGACTGCGCCACCCAGGCGCCCCGGTCCTATGCTTTTTAAAATACTCAGCTTTAAAAGTGACATTATTGTGGACCAACTAAATGTGTAAAGAAGAAGCCAAAGCTATTTAGTTGAATTTTTTTTTTTTATGTTCCAGGATTTTGTGTGTGAGCTCATTTAGACTTCTCTTGATCTGATGAAGACCGACAATGAAAAATGTATAGCTTTTGATTATTATTTTTAGTGCATGACTGTACCCTTGTGATGCCATGGATATAGACTAAAAACGTTATATATATATTTTTTTTTTATCACAGCATCCTGTTTCTGGAGTCTCACAGATGCACCCCCAGTAATGTATCCCTATCCTTCCTATTACTAATATTTCCTATTACTGTAGTTAATTACTACTAGTAGTTACATTACAGTGTGTATCCCTCACTATGTACTCCTCACCTAGAAGTGTATGTTGTATCACAGTTTTTGGAAATTGTAGCTGAGTCTTCCTGTTCAGAACTTTTTCTTCTTCTCTGCTCTTGCCTACATGGCCCCTTCTCAGTCACAACTGTTGTTTGAAGCTCTGGGATATTTTTGAGGGGATGTGGTGAGGGTAGGGATCTGAGGTTTTTAACTGTCTTTCAGTTTTCCTGAAAATGGAATTTGTCTTTTTGCTTAGTTCTTGGCAGTTTTAGATAATTTTGTATCCTTTCCAGGGAAATAAGAGGGAAATGTTGATTATTTGTCATGATGTTCAGATAATTATTTCAAGGTTCCTTCTAGGAGACGCAGGGGAAGATGGCATCTGGCAGTGACAGGGAATGTCCCTCAGCATGGCTGACTCAAAAGAAGGGAGCCCTTCATTCCTGTGGCCAGATCAGTCTCTCTTACTCTTAATTCTGCTTCCTACTTGAGCTGGTGTTTAAATTATTGCATTAGTAGTCTTCATTAACAAAACAAAACAAAACATCTTAAATATATAACAAGCCACTAGGAAAAAAGTCTTATTTATTTATTTATTTATTTATTTATTTATTTATTTAACTGTGAATGGCAGAGGACAGACTATGAATCAGTGTTTCAGTTAGTATTTGGTGAGAAATTGGAAAATAAAGTTTAGACTTTGGTCATGATTACTAGGTAACACATGATAGAAAACTTATTAGATTTTTTTTCTCCTTAAATTACCTTTTTAAAAATCATTCTATATCTGGCTTTAGAAGAAGGATGAACAGATTGCAGTCATTGAGGTGTGATTTTTGATAGGCCTTCAGAAGCCCTCTTGGCCCAAAACATGTGTCACCTAGGGACTTTTCTTCTTGCTTGACTTTGAATCACTTCAGGACTGCTCCTTTAGTCATCTTCAAGATTTCAATGGGCAAGGCAATGCACTAAGGATGAGTTTGAACCAGTTTTGAGGTGCTTTGATTCTCACAGGAGTCTTTTAAATAAAAATTCCCTGAGAATTTTCTGGCTCTTCCCCCTAGGGTGACAACCATGTTCATGATTGGTAGTAGTTTTTACAGTCAATACCATGTATTAATATACAAACTAAAGTATGGCAATGGGGTAAGGGTATCTCTCCTTTGTCAGGTATGAACTTTTTTTTTTTTTAACGTTTATTTATTTTGAGAGTGAGTGAGTGTGTGTGTATTGGGGAGGGACAGAGAGAATCCCAAGCAGGCTTCACACTCAGGGTGGAGCCTGACTTGGGGCTAGATCTCACCATGAGGTCATGAACTGAGTTGAAATCAAGAGTCAGATGCCTAACCAACTGAGACACCTAAGCACCCTTGGGCCTGAGCTTTTAAATATAACCTTCTTCTGTTAAGGTGATTGGGCAGAGTTGGGGTCTTTGAGTAAGAATCAAAATGGGGGAGGGTGATCATTGCACCTAAAAAGACAAACACAAAACAACCCCCCCCCCAAAAAAAAAAACTTAGTTCTAATCTTCTCTTTCACAGTCTCTGCCTTGTTGACATGTCTGAGCATTTTTGCTTCCATGTTTAAAATTGGGAGGAAGGAAGTAAGTAGAACACTCTACTTGCATCTTGAAACTTGGTCCTATTTAGCCTTTATTCTGAGCTATGCACTGCAAGGTGTGCTAGTACAGATAGGAATAAAATTGTACTCTTTCATTCTGTATTTGTTCTTTGTGAATACCTCCCTAGAACGTTACTGGGAGAAGATAGGGATAATTAACAAGGCAAGGGCTGGTCCTTCTCTGATCCCTGACTGTTGTAACATCATCATAGCACCTGGCACTCTGATTTTCACCTCACTGGGATGTTGTAAAGACCAGGTCAGGGAATACAGAATGGATGGGGAAAAATGCTCACCAGCTGGGAAAGAACAAGCTATTGTGGAACATGGAGCAGTAAACTAGGAGAGCCTTTGTGTGAGATGAGTATGTTTAAAGATGTGGCTTGGGAGGGATTGGTGGTCAGAGAATATTTTTGAATTAGTAAAAGACCTTGTTAAAACATTAAATATAATGGGATAATAATATTGTTTACAGTCCTTAAATGCCTCCTACTGCTTACTAGGAGGATAAAATCTAATCTATTTAGCCTTGTCTCCTTCCTGTTTTAGCCTGTCTCCACCCCCTTAAAGGCACAATGATCTTTAATTCCTTAAGGTAATCAAATCCGATATTAATTCAGGGCCTTGGCATCACATGAGCTATTCCTTCTTTGAATATTTGACTCACTTAGCAAATACCTGCTTGCCAGATAGGTTCCCTCCCCTGCCCCCCACTTAAATTGTCACTTCAGAGAAATGTATTTTTATCCCACAAAACTCAGGTGTGTCACAAATGTAAGTTTGTTTCTGTACCTCCTCTATCTTAAGATCTTGTTTTGTCTAATGGCAGGAAAAGCTACAATCTTGCTAATCCATTAACCTAGTCACTTCCAAGAGTTTCTTTAATTCTAGAATTAATCACTTCAGATATTTTCCCCCACTTTTGGTGTTGTATCCAATTAGTAGGGGTGCTTGCAAGTTGTCACAGCATTTGGGAGAGCATCAAGTCACTGGTATCTAACCATGAGATACCTGTTTGTGAGACAAGTTTTTGGCGTATCTCTGATTATGGCACCCATACCTCTAGTTTCTGTCAAGGTATACCATCTTGCTTGGCCAGGGGGGTGGTCCTTATCAAGAGAACTAACCATGTCCTCGTATCATCCATGGCAGCGTAGTCCACCACCTGCCTTCTGCTTACCCGAGATATTTCATAGTCTTGCGATATCCACAGCCTTGCTGACTTTGTCTTTCACAGCTAACACCTGCGAGACCAGTAAATATGTAAACTGGCTCTTTACCCTTATTTTGCAGAATTGTCATGGAATAATCTGATACACTGATTCTTTCAAGGTTTTGCTTTTGATACTTAAGTCTGGGCTTTGACAAATTGTGGAAAGAGCCTAAATGTCCATCAACTGATGAATGGATAAAGAAATTGTGGTTTATATACACAATGGAGTACTACGTGGCAATGAGAAAGAATGAAATATGGCCCTTTGTAGCAACATGGATGGAACTGGAGAGTGTGATGCTAAGTGAAATAAGTCATACAGAGAAAGACAGATACCATATGTTTCCACTCTTAGGTGGGACCTGAGAAACTTAACAGAAACCCATGGGGGAGGGGAAGGAAAAAAAAAAGAGGTTAGAGTGGAAGAGAGCCAAAGCATAAGAGACTCTTAAAAACTGAGAACAAACTGAGGGTTGATGGGGGGTGGGAAGGAGGAGAGGGTGGGTGATGGGTATTGAGGAAGGCACCTTTTGGGATGAGCACTGGGTGTTGTATGGAAACCAATTTGACAATAAATTTCATTTATTGAAAAAAAAAGATAAACAACAATAAAAAAGTCTGGGCTTTGAGAACTCAAAGACTTTTTTTCTGAGGAAGCTCAAGCACTTGTCAATGAAAGTTTTATTTTTTAAGTCAGTTTGCTCTGTCAGTAGATTGAAAAGTCTATTTTGAAGTTTAAAAACTCAGAATGGATTACGTCTTTGTCTTGGTATTCTTGCTAAAAAAGGAATAGAATTTTTATAAAGGATTGAATATCTGTGTACAGGGAAGAGTCAAAAACGAGATGGTGGAATACAGAGGGAAGTACTTTGTATAGGAAATGTACAGAGGGAAGTACCTTGAAACCTTCCTCAGTGTCAGGACCAGATCAAACCCTGCTGTTACAGGCTGAAATTAAATGCTGAATTGATAGGTATCTCTATTACAGCAATGTCCATGTGTCCCACCAAACTGAGTTTCTCTTTTTTTTTTTCTTTTTATATACAAACTTACAGTTAAATCTAAAAGTAATAGTTATTAAAAACTCATCATTGGGGTGCCTGGGTGGTTCAGTTGGTTAACTGCCTCTTGATTTCAGCTCTGGGCATGATCTCATGGTTCGTGAGTTTAAACCCCATATCGGGCTCCACATGGATAAATCAGAGCCTGCTCGGAATTCCTTATCTCCCCATCTCTCCACCTCTCCTGCACTCAAGCTTGTGTTCTCTTTCTCAAAATAAGTAAACTTAATATTACTATTATCTATATTCTTGAGATTATTTGTATTTTTTTAAGTTTATTTTTACTTTTAAAATTTAAATCTAAGTTACTTAGGATTTTAGGAGTAGAATTTAGTGATTCATCACTTATATCTAGAACCCAGTACTCATCCCAACAAGTGCCCTCCTTAATGCCCATCATCCATTTAGCCCATCCTCCCGCCCAACTCCCTTCTAGCAACCCTTAGTTTTTTCTCTATCCTTAAGAGTCTCTCATGGTTTGCCTCTTTGTGTTTTTATCTGGTTTTTCCTTCCCTTCTCCTATGTTTATCTGTTTTGTTTTGTTGACTTAGCATAATACCTTCTAGTTCCATCCACACTGTTGCAAATGGCAAGATTTCATTCTTTTGATTCCCGAGAAGTATTTCATTGTGTGTGTGTGTGTGTGTGTGTGTGTGTGTGTGTGTGTAAATTTGGCTGTTGTCAGTAGTACTGCTATAAACATTGGGGGGCATGTGCCCCTTCAAATCAGCATTTTTGTATCTTTTGTATAAATACCCGGTAATGCAATGGCTAGGTCATAGGGTAGTTCTATTTTTAATTTTTTGAGGAATTTCCATACTGTTTTCCAGAGCAGCTGCACCAGTTTGCATTCCCACCAGCAGTGCAAAAGGATTCCCCTTTCTCCATATCCTTGCGAACATCTGTTGTTTCTGGAGTTGTTAATGTTAGCCATTCTGACAGGTGTGAGGTGGTATCTTGCTAGGGTTTTGATTTGTATTTGCCTGAAGATGAGTGATGTTGAACATGTTTTCATGTTTTTTTGGCCATCTGGATGTCTTTGGAGAAGTGTCTAATCCTGTATTTTGCCCAGTTCTTCACTGGATTATTATTATTATGTTTTTAGTGTTGAGTTTGATTAGTTCTTTATAGATATTGGATACTAACCCTTTGTCCAATTGGTTATTGGCAAATAACTTCTCCCATTCTGTAGGCTGCCTTTTAGTTTGGTTGATTTTTTACTGTGCAGAAGCTTTTTCTTGATGAGGTTCCAATAATTCATTTTTGCTTTTGTTTCCCTTGACTCCAGAGACCTGTCTAGTTAAGAGGTTGCTGTGGAAAAGTCCTAGAGGAGAAAACAAGGCAGCAACACAACAAACTGAGTTTCATGAGAGATCTAGGACTTTCTGTCTTGCTCACTATTTAAAGCCTGAGCTTTAAGTGCAAGACTTGGCAGAGAATAAGTGTTACACAAATTTTCATGACACTATTGAATAACACAGAGTGAAAGAGGAGATCAACCTAGCAACAGGATGGTCTGGTATCAAGGTGCTGAAGGGGTACTGAATGGACACATGTGGGAAATGGCTGCAAGTAGTACCTCAAATAATTGATTGGAGCAATGATGTGTTTGAGTATTGTTGTGGAACCCATTGGAACCAGGATCTTTGTGCTCTGCATAAACTTCAAGTAGACATTGAGTTGGGAACTTATTTTGGGATAGTAGTGATAGAAACATCATGAAGAACAAAGCGGGGAGAAAAACCCTTCTGCTTGTGGGTAGCACTGTTGGCATCTGCCTGGATGCTCTTTACATAATTCCTGCTCATCACCCTTCCATATTCCCCAAACATGGACTGAATGTAGTTCTGGCTGACTACAGAGAAGGCTTTATTTATGTTGACATGGTGAGGACAGGGGTTTGTAAAATTCTCTGCCTGAATGTGCTGCACTGGGGTTAGAGTTTCCCTATAGAACCAGTAGGCCTGCTTGAAGAAAACAAATAAGTTAAAAATAACAAGTGGATAATTCACTTTCTCATTTTATCAGGTTGTCAGGAAATTTGTGTGTATTGTATGTGCTTTTATAATTTGAAAAACATATCTGAATCTTGTCAGAATTGATTATTTTGGGACTTTAAAAGCAATACACTCAGAGAACAAAACTGAAAAATCCTGACTTGAAAGCAGATGGTGAAATTTCTTACTCATTTGATTCTCAGGGAATCCTGGCACATTTTTGGCACTCGAGAAAGAGAAATAATGTTATTAGGGTCACTGTCTCAATTTATCTTAAGGGAAGGACATGAGGAAAATGTAAGCAAGGCTTACCTAAATTTCTGTATAACCCAAACTCCAGAAGCTGGTGGAAGGCAAGTAGCTTTGCAAATTGACATCAGAGGAAAAACGAAACAAAACAAAATTTGGCAAGATAGATTCAGACACCAAGAGGGGGTGTCTAAGACCTGTGACCCAGCTTCCTTATTTTACAGATAAGGAAACTGAGGCCTGGAGTGAATTGGCTTGTTCAAGGTAACAGTTAACTACTAGGAGAGCTGTGATCGGATTACTTAAACCACTACTCAAACTTGTATTATCATACAGACCATGGAAGGATTCTGTTAAAAATGCATATTCTGATTGAGGAGGTCAGAGACATAGCCTAAGAATCTGCATTTTCACATGCTCTTTGGTGATATATTGACAGTCCTGTTTCCTGGACAACACTGACTTGTTAGTTAGCAGGGTCTAATCCTAAACCATCCCAGACTACCTCCTTCAGAGAGGATGCTAGGTTAAGGCAAGGAAGGAATCTCAAGAGCCGTCCTACCTGGTGAGCTCTCATTGGGCCATGCTAAGCCTGACTCTCTAAATCGGGGATGTCCTGTGAGGTCAGGTTTTGGGAGTTCTGACCAGATCACTTTTCTTGCCTTCACCATTGATCCTGTCACTGTCTTCTTACATGGGACAGGGTGTTGGAAAGATGTGCTACCTGTTATGTAAAGAAAAATTGTGGAAGACTAGCAATAGACTATTTGATTCCTTGGGCTTTCCTACCATTGTCTTTGAGCATTGTTAAAAAATAGTTACTTAGCATAATTGGGAGTGGAGGAGGGTGAGGGAGGGAGAGAATCCCAAGCAGGATCCATGCTCAGCATGCAAGCATGTGGGGCTTGAACCCACAAACCATGAGCTCATGACCTGAACCAAAGGTGTACATTCAACATATTGAGCCATCCCGGTGCCTCTGTTTTTTTTGTTTGTTTTCTTTCTTTTTAAAAATCTAAACTGTAGAACTCTAAGTGTAACACAGATGATTCTTGTCTGTAGAAATGCAAACAAAATATGTCCCATGGAATGTGATTATTGCTGTATAATATTGACCATATCTATCTGTAAATTCATTTCAGCATTCCTGATGGTCTATGTGTTTCTTTGAATTCTCCTTTGAATTGATTGCAATATTGTACTAGTTGTGTCATTACTTCATGAGTTAAAGTATTTGACACACGTCCACTTGATATGTGAACAAGAGCCATGATTTTATCTTTTAACAATGTATTTTTCTTAACAAACAAAAACAAAAACAAACCACTGATTATTGGGTTGCATATCCTCTCCAAAAGAGGTGAAATTGGATCTTCCCTTTAATGTGAGAATTTGGGTTTTTTATTTTCAACTTTTATATAGCATTTAATGTCATGCCATCTTCCGGAGTCACAAAGGATTATAAGTTACTGATGAAGCAACTAAAGCTCAGGGAAGTAGATTTATCCAGGGGCACATACCTAGATACGGCAGAGCAAGGACTCTTCCATTTCCTTATACTACCTTTTATTTGTGTGTTCAGATGACCCAGGTCGTGACTATTACCCCAATCCATGAAATGGGGTTAAGGAAAATGAGAAAGGTTTATGTCTTGTCACGGATATGTTTGTATCTATGATGTACCTCAGGCCTGTCACCTGCAAAGATGTATTATCAACCAAATGTGTCTCTGAAGCTAAATGTCTCCATGCCACTATGGATGAGAATGACCATGGTGACAGATAGTGATGATAGTTTCTTGGAATGAATACATGCTTTGAAGCCAGATTGACCTGAGTGTGAATTCTTTTCTGTTATTTACAAATTGTCCTACCCTTGGCAGAGTTGTTTATCTTCCCTGGAATTTTTTTTTATTTGTAAAATGTAGATCAATTTCATAGAATTATTGCAAGAAATTCGAGACGAGAAGCACAATGTAGTTTTTAGTCGTTGTTTATCAAATATTCTTTTCCCTTCACTTTCTCCCTAAAATATATTCCTTTACTTCAATTGTTTACTCAGAAGAGTGTTAAGTGCTTGATGACATTTAATGAACACTTGTTATGAATCCAGCCTTGTGGTAGGGAGTATGGGGCTTACAGAAATGTAAACATTCCCATTCCTGCTTCTGATAAATGCGCAGCCTAATTAAGGAGAGTGTAGTTCCAGACCTCAGTGCCGTAAAGGTTCGGAGAAGTAAGGCATCAGTGAGTGTTATAAAAGGTGTTATGGCCACATCATGAATAAAAGTGAGGTGGTAGGAAGGGATATTAATGAGCAGAGAGGATGGTGTTATGGAATGTTGGAGCACAAATGGGGAAAGCAGGCCTATGGTGGTCTGGAGAGCTTGTGTGCCAAGCTAAGCAGTTAGGTCTTGATAAACAGGTGACATCCAGATTCTCAAGGGTCTCAGCAGAGGAAGGAGTGTGCTGTGCAAGTCTGGACATGGCCTTTTGTGGCTTCTTCCATGGGCTCTATTTGCTGCTGTTAAGCTCCCCACCCAACTTCTGGAAGACAGAGATATTACATGCTACTCTGACACTGATTCAGAGGCTGCCTTTGAGGAGTAGTGAGGAGGAGGCTGCTGTGGGAAGAAATGGCAATTTAAATGCCCCATGGAGGCAGCTCCCCCAGATTTTTGCACATTACATTTCCTTCTGAGTGTCTGCTCTTCTGATTACTTTGAACAGGAAGATGTTATCTGTAATTTTTCATCATAAGTCTGTTTAATTATCTTTTTTTCCTCTCTAGGGACTCAATTTAATGAAAAGGTATAATTTTGACTGCTGGAAAATTGAGCTTTGCTGCTCTAGTCAATATTTTTCATTACCATTGTCATTTCTAGACAAGCCTCTTGATAATGGAATTGCATGTGAGCCCTTTATAAGGATTTTGACAAACTTCCATTTGGAACCAAGGCAATTTCTGTGGCTCGGACTGAATGCCTTGGGCTTTGGGTAAGAGGGGATGAGGGCAAACTTCCCTTTTATGGGCACAACAGTGCTGATGTGCTGAGGGCTAGTGTCAGTGCAGGATACTGTATAGTGGGCAGATCATCAGCACTATGTACATGTATTTATCAGCAAGTAAAATGGGAGATGTTGAGCCTGGAGCAAGGAGTGATAGGAAACCTACACATGGGAAGGGAGTCTGAAGTCCTTTTATACATATGGGATACAGAATGCAATCAATACATGATATTTAGGCAAACAAAGCTAGGGCAGCTACTAACTCCTAGAGTGACTAAAGTAATGACGAAAAATAAAAATAACATACCTTTGAGTAGCTTGCATATACTGTTCAATTTTTATTTTTAAAACAACCCTGCAAGGTCAGTGTTAATAATCTGATTTTTGTAGATAATGACAGATCTGGGATTAAATTCCTGGTCTTTCTAAGGCCAAAGGCTGAGCTCTCTATAGCATGGCACTGCCTCTCTAGGAAGATCCTTTTAAGTAAAAGACTTCTTAGCTTGAGGTGAAAGTATTCTTACCTTGGGATTCAGATGAGTCCCAAGTAATGGTAGATTGTACTTTCTAATAATCTTTGTATGGGGGACCAGGGAGATTTCTTAGGAGGAGGATGGGGAGGAATGGAGGCTGAAAAAGGTAATGAATTATGTCTTGTAAGCCAAGGTTGGTCTTCCAGCTAACATGGAGTGCTGGGTTTTGAATCTAGTTAGCATGGATACTCAGCCCATCCTCTGGTCCAGTCCTGAAGATGTCATAAAGACAGGGCTAAAAATAAAGACTAGCTGAGTTGTCACTAAGGCCACCATATATCATTAGAGGCAAAAGATCTCTTCTTTTGGGGACTTAGTTAGCAAAATACACTTAAAATTCAGGGGTGGGATTCTTCCATGCCATATTGGAAAGAAAAGTGGGACCACAGAATATTTGGGGTGCTAGTGAATTCTGCCAAGTTGAGCAATAGTTCTTTTCACATCTGGATTGGCCATGTTGGCACAGAAATCAAGCAAATGCCAGTAGAAAGAAGCCTTTAGTAGGTACCAGCAGGGACAACGGGACCCTTGTCAAGGTAGAAGTGCTGGACATAGGCAGAAAAAAACAACTTCGAAATGGACAAAATATGATTATGGGGTCCATTCAATGGATTTCTAGGTGTTATATAGTGCCCCTTCTGGATTATTGATATTTGGGGGGGTGTATCTTTCATTCTCTGAACTTGCAAGGTTTGAGCACTCCTGATGACCCATATGGGTCTATCTTTGATTCTCCTTTGTGCTTGTAACATCTTACTGGTTGCCTCATTAGCAAGTTAAATAAATTTTTTTATGTGAGTCATGTTTTTACCTAAAAAAATAATCCTTAAATAGCTTCAGATGTTTAGTAAAGATACCCATATCTTACTCATGATGGGTCAAACCTCTTTATAAATGAGAGTCTAGAGTAGACTGGACTGCTAAAGGTAGGGGAAGGAGAGGTTGGTTGGGTTTTGCTTCTTCAAATTTCTTCTCAGTGTTTTTATAGTGTTCTGGCCCTGCTGGGTGGATTTGATACACTTTTGATTTTGTACACTTTTGTGATTTTTGTGATGGTTGGGTGGAGGCTACAGTGATGAGGGAAACAAGAGCTTTCAGATGGAGCTGAGAGAAGAGTGATTTTGAAAGGTTTGAATTAGAGAGACACTCTGAACTGCAGGTATGAAGAAAGTGGATGGGAAAGAATAGGAACTTGATGAGATCTGTCCCCATTCACAGTACTTGATAAACACAAGCAAAGTTATTTTGAAAATACATCATGAATTACTAGACTATGTCGCTTTAACTGAGCAGTTCTCTGAATCAGTCATGATTTTGTAGGTTTTATACCAACAAGCTTGCTATTGACCATCTTAGCACTTGGGATGACATTTCTACAACATGCTTTAGTACAAATAGGTATTTCTAACCAGGAAAATGAACTTGGTTCCTACTTCAAAGAGTGATAGGTTAAGGATCTTAGTAAAACCTAAAAAAACCTATTTTTTTACCTTTTAGCATTCCATTAATAATTATCAAATTTCCTTGCATTTTAACAGTGACCCTAGATGATAATGCCATGCAGCAGCAAATTTCTGAATATTTGCTGTTAAGTTCACCAAATTACTGATGTTACTGACTACATCTCACTAGGAAGATATCCAATTTCACATTGGTCCTTTTCTTGGACTAACCAAGAATAAGTGACCAGGACCAATATTTTTTCTTGGCAAATCTTCCAGGCTCCAAAAAATACAACCTTGACCCAAGAAGAAAATTTTCTAAGAGATACAGGAGTGAATGACCCCATATCCTTAGGTCACTTCTCCATCCGAGTACTTCCCTTCTTGACTTGTTGGTGTGGGGACTAGCTTTCTGACTTTTGACAAAAAAACTGAATCCAAGTCAAGAAGATACTGTGCTGGGTCATCAGAAACAGCTCAAGTTGGGACCATCTCTGCCTATCACATGTGGCATTCCTACTGCAATAAATACCCTCTGGCTATAACAAAGTATGTGAATTGGGGTAATAATCTCCCCAGATCTCATTTTATTAATCTGTGAAATGAATGGAAGACTTCCAAGCTATTTTTGAGCTCTTAGTGGATTTCAGGCATAAACAATAGGTGATAGATCTCCCTCACATCTCCCCATTATAGCCACTTCAATTCTGGCATGGTCTTAAATCTTCTGTTGACTAGAATCAGATGAACTGAAAGAACAGTTCTGCCTCAATGAATATTTTGGCTAATTATGGCTTTTCTGTAAAGGACCCCCAACTGCTCAAATGTATCCTGGCCCTTAATGGAAATGTGGGTGCATATGAAGGCCAAGACCAGTAGAAGTCAGTGGAATGATGCCAACTGGTGGGTCCAGCCACTGGTGCAGGATGACACTGGTCACTTTCCTGGTGATTGTGGGGGTAACTTGGGAATTCCAAAGAACCAAAATAACAAGTAGGCCTTCGATGGCAAAGAAGATGCAATAGAGGGTTCAGTAAGAATGCTAACAAAGGTGCTATAGGCAAGATTCCTTAACTCCCTCTCTGGCTGAGGGACACGATTAGCTGGAATCAATGGTCCAGGACAATCCTGGGTACCTCAAGTGTCTTATTGCAGTCTCTTGAGGTCAGCTCTACACACTGGAAACCTGGGGGGCAATTTCAGATCTCTGTCACCTTGAATAGGATCACAATTTGTTTTTCTAAGACCTGTGGTGGTCACTGAAAAGTAGCACCCAGACATCGAGATTTGAAATGTTGTTTGAAAACTAACACTTTTTGGTGACAAAAGAATTGTCTTCCTTTCATTTATTGTTCCATAATCTCTGACTCCCAAAAGGGCTTAGGTTTCCAAGTGCACTACATAATTGCCTGCCCCAGTAATAAAGAGGTTATATTCTCTTCCGTTGTGATAGCAACAGAACTTCTTTACTGTGGTGTGTGTTTGGGAAGGAAGTCAGGATCTGACTCTGCCCATTTTCTAAAATTAAATTCCCCTGCAAGTTTGCTCCAGATAAAGGGTCAAAATCTCCTGCTAACTTGTCAGGTTTTTTTCTGGTTTTGTCTGGAAGCACTTGTAAAGCACTTTCTGGGAGAATTAGGGGTTTAGCTGCTCCAGTTGGTTCAGGCTTTCAGAAACACGAGCCTCTCCCTTCAGTCTTACTTTCCTTGTTTGTTTCTTGTACTGGTAGCATCTGCCCTTAATTCAGATTGCCACTATTCTTTCTGCTGATCTAACCTTGCAGAACATACTTGGACCATTTCCATGCCCTGGGGATTCAGCATAAATTCCTTTTGCAGGAGAAAGTGGGTGGGTGGTAAGTGGGGGGGAGGTGGCCACTGTTGTCTCTTCAGGTTCCTTTTTCTTTCAAGTCCCACCATAGGATAGAGATATCCTATAACTTAGCATCCCAAAATGGGGACACTTAAATTATATGGTAATTATTGATAATTACACTTGGATAGCAAGAACAAACCAGGATCATCCCAGCTGAACAGAGATATGTGGCCCCGCACCAGTGGACTGGGCATACTTTGGCCGTTGGGCTCTTTATATGCCATTCTGGCTATGTAGAATGTTCTTCCCCTACATTTCTGTGGTTAGTTCCTGTTCACTCTTTCTTTACACTTGATGTTAGACAAAAGGCCAAGAAGCGATCACTCTTTCTTTAGACTGTGGTTTTCAGTAATGACATTTTTTAGGAAGACTTCTCTGACAGTCCAGGACTGGGTAAGATGCCCTGCTTCCAAAGCTTCCTCTTCCCCATCAAAACCATCATACCATATTGTGATGTTCTATTTACAGTGAGCTCGTGTTTTCTCTCTCTCTCTCTCTCTCTCTCTCTCTCTCTCTCTCTCTTTCTCTCTCTCTCTCTCTCTCTCTGTCTCGTGAGTATGCACCCAGGGCTCAGGGTTTAGGCACTTTTTACTTTGTTTCTGCAGCATAATACCTAGCTTGGTGATTGGAGCTAAGTAATTTGTATTTGAATGCTATGCTGATTTTTTTTTCCCTCCCCTCTCACCCTTTTCTGGTGCCTTGGGTCTCTTATATCTAGTACAGTATTTGCCTGTATTTAGTTTTGGCTTCTTTCTTGGGTATTCCAAGTCCTGTTTTCTCTCCTTGCCCTTTGCATTTTGATCAAGCTCATCCTACTCTTTTCTCCTCCCTGCTCTTCAGGTCTCACTGTATCCTATGACAGATGGCTCAATTTCTTCTCCCACACTTTCTTCCTTTTAAAACAGTTCCTATAGTGAATGGGTGGCTCCTTCTCTGAAAATGCACCCCAAGAATAAGAGTCCCCATTCTCCATGATTTTGAAATAAAAGGCATGAAAGTCCAGGCCTGACATGTCAGCCTAGAAGATCTCTGCTTCTGTTTTGAGTTGGTGACAAATTACATGGAGTTGGCATGCCTGCAAATATGTCTTTACTTCTGCTACTGTCCCTCTGCAGTCTGGTCCTTTTTTTTTTTTAATGTTTTTCTTTAACGTTTATTTATTTTTGAGACAGAGAGCATGAATGGGGGAGGGACAGAGAGAGAGGGAGACACAGAATTGGAAGTAGGCTCCAGGCTCTGAGCCATCAGCCCAGAGCCCGATGCGGGGCTTGAACTCAGACTGTGAGATCATGACCTGAGCTGAAGTCGGATGCTTAACTGCTTAACTGACTGAGCCACCCAGGCACCCCTGTAGTCTGGTCCTTTTAATGTTAGTAAGTTTGAAGCAGGACTGCTGCTGGGAAGATTTTCATTGTTAACACTAAATTTTTTTCTTTCTTTTTTTCTTTCTTTTTTCTTTTCCCTCTTTTCCCTTCTCCCTTTTTTCCCTTCTCCCTTTTTTTCCCTTCTCCCTTTTTTCCCTTCTCCCTTTTTTCCCTTCTCCCTTTTTTCCCTTCTCCCTTTTTTCCCTTCTCCCTTTTTTCCTTCTCCCTTTTTTCCCTTCTCCCTTTTTTCCCTTCTCCCTTTTTTCCCTTCTCTCCTTTTTTCCCTTCTCCCTTTTTTCCCTTCTCCCTTTTTTCCCTTCTCCCTTTTTTTCCCTTCTCCCTTTTTCCCTTCTCCCTTTTTTCCCCTTCTCCCTTTTTCCCTTCTCCCTTTTTTCCTTCTCCCTTTCCTTTTTTCCCTTCTCCCTTTTTTTCCCTTCTCTCCTTTTTTCCCTTCTCCCTTTTTTTTTTTTTCCCTTCTCCCTTTTTTTCCTTCTTTTCCCTTCTCCTTTTTTCCCTTCTCCCTTTTTTCCTTCTCCCTTTTTCCCTTCTCCCTTTTTTTTTTCCCTTCTCCCTTTTTTTTCCTTCTCCCTTTTTTCCCTTCTCCCTTTTTTCCCTTCTCCCTTTTTTCCCTTCTCCCTTTTTCCCTTCTCCCTTTTTTCCCTTCTCCCTTTTTCCCTTCTCCCTTTTTTCCCTTCTCCCTTTTTTTTTTCCTTCTCCCTTTTTTTTTTTTCCCTTCTCCCTTTTTTCCCTTCTCCCCTTTTTTCCCTTCTCCCTTTTTTCCCGTTCCTTCTCCCTTTTTTTTCCCTTCTCCCTTTTTTCCCTTCTCCTTTTTTCCCTTCTCCCTTTTTTTCCCTTCTCCCTTTTTTCCCTTCTCCCTTTTTTCCCTTCTCCCCTTTTTTTCCCTTCCCCTTTTTTCCCTTCTCCCTTTTTTCCCTTCTCCCTTTTTTCCCTTTCTCCCTTTTTTTTTTCGCTTTCCCTTTTTCCCTTCTCCCTTTTTCCCTTCTCCCTTTTTTCCTCTTCTCCCTTTTTTTTCCCTTCTCCTCTTTTTTTCCCTTCTCCCTTTTTTCCCTTCTCCGTTTTTTCCCTTCTCCCTTTTTTCCCTTCTCCCTTTTTTCCCTTCTTTCTCCCCCTCCCCCTCCCCCTCCCCCTTCCCCCCCATCTTAATTTTAAGTAGGCTCCACAACCAATGTGGGGTCTGAACTCATGACCCTGAGATTGAGTCACATGCTCTACTGAGCCAACCAGGAGCCCCAACACTAAATTCCCCCCTTCCCCCCTTCCCCCCTTCCCCCCTTCCCCCCTTCCCCCCTTCCCCCCTTCCCCCCTTCCCCCCTTCCCCCCTTCCCCCCTTCCCCCCTTCCCCCCTTCCCCCCTTCCCCCCCTTTCCCCCCCCCCCCATTTTAATTTTAAGTAGGCTCCACAACCAATGTGGGGTCTGAGCTCATGACCCTGAGATTGAGTCACATGCTCTACTGAGCCAACCAGGAGCCCCAACACTAAATTTCTTTTGAATCTTTAAGCATTCTAGATTTGAGAAGTTGGTAACATTGTTTGTTCTTGGTCCTCTTGAGCATCAGTGGTCCCAGACATAGGGAAAGGGAACTTGCTTTGACACAGGTGTTCCTCAAAAAAGATGAGGCTGGGTTGCAAGGAGGCAATTTGTAGTAATTTAATTTTTTACCCTGTACTGCCTTTTCAGGTCCCACTTTGTTTTTTAGTATTGTCCCTGTGTTTTGGGCAATTTTGCTCTTGGCACCTATATTCTTCCTGTGTTAATTCAGAGCCACAAATTCTGTGTCT